>NW_011349989.1:236774-273545 GCF_000735185.1 Notothenia coriiceps
GTGTGTGTGTGTGTGTGTGTGTGTGTGTGTGTGTGTGTGTGTGTGTGTGTGTGTGTGTGTGTGTGTGTTCATCATAAATCCTGAGTGGTGAAAGCTTTGCTCTGCAGATACAGTAACAGATGTGTCTCCATATGCGCGCAGACGATCGCTAGTTTCTCCGATATATTTCTCACCTGTAATCGATGTTTTCTCGCTGCAGGTGTGTGTGTAGTCGTCGCGTGTCGTTGCGTTTCACATGAGCGTCCACCGTGTTGTTGAGACAGATTAGAGCGGCGCTGTTTGGCTGCCATAGATCCACCTGAAAAGGACACACGCACGCACGCACGCACGCACACACACACACACCAACACACACACACACACACACACACACACACACACACACACACACACACACACACACACACACACACACACACACACACATGTTCCCATAATTTATGGCTGCCGGTCCTTGATCAATTGATAGCAGGGAATCCTTTGGTAAATAGAGTTTTAGACACATTGCCAATAGACCTGGGCTATTGATTGGAGTGTAAATTAAAAACTTAATCAGGTCTCTGAGATAAGATTTATCTCCGCCCCAAGCAAATTACAGGACTGACTTGGAGACATAAAGGCATGCCCGTGATCAGATGAGCACTGCCCCTTCGTTGGTGCCAAGCGTGGCCATGATTCTACGACCTGTTCCACTTTCACTGCTGTTGCCGGTCTCCATCACGGCTCGTCTCTGTCTTTTGGAATAGACCTTGAAAAATGTTAGTGTTGACATAATGGATGAAGGATTTTCCTGAAGCCTTTAGTTAGAACAAGAATGGCTTAGAGTAACGCAGTTTAAAACATCTGGCGGACATATTTATCCAATATGTCTTATTGTTCCATGATGCACTTTTAGTATGGCTGACCCAAGTGGGAAGTTGTTTTATTTCTTTATCATTTTGTTCTGTTAAGCAGTTTGTCTTGTTCAGTCTGGTCAATATTCCCTCTCTCTGCCTTTTCTTCTCTCTCTCTCTGTCTCTCTCCCTCTCTTTCTCTCTCACTGTATGTTTAATCACTTACTTTCATTGCCGCCTGTGATGAAATATGTAAATTATTACACCAAGCTTTTATTTATTCAATAATATTCTCATCTTGTTGAGGTCATTTTACGCCACAATAAATTCATGCACATTCATGCGCACATGCGGTGTTGTCTATATTTTATATGTATTAAGACAATCCCTGGTATTGCACATTGATCAGTATATGGATTTTCACAGTAATTGCTGAGGGAAATGTTCTCTGTCTCTACTCTTCTTCATTATTAATATTGGGAAATGGGTATACATTCAAAATGTCTCGGAGTATAATTTATTTTTAAAATAATGAGAGGACTTTTAATCCTTGCCAGCTAATACAGAGTAGCATGCATACTTAGAACTGGGGTTTCCTCATGTTTCACAGATAAGAGAGACGCACTCACTAAGGATCCTGGGATAGGTGTCTCACAGGTATCTGTCTGGATCTTTGAGCCGGTAATTAAAACATACATTTTTTTCCTTGTGATTAAGGCTGGTATTAGGCTCCGCTAAGGGATTAAAGCACTTCCCATTATCTCTGGTTATAGTCCTCATATAAAGAGGCCATAGAAATGACATTGACCCAGAGAGAGAGAGAGAGAAAGAGAGAGAGAGGACGATAGAAAGCAGTTAGTTGAGGAGGTCACAAGTCCATTAGCTGATAACCGTAAATATGAATATATATATATAATAAAATGTTCAACACCCCTGAGGAATATTATGCTGTGGTGGATATATGTTCATCATTTTGTATAGTGTTGGGTAAGTGTTAGAGGTCCCCAGAAGAGACATGCAACCTAAACCCTCCAGTGGCTGCATAATGGTGGCCACACTTTCTCTTGTGGGGGAGGCTGAGACCATCAGTAATAGGCTTTTTGCCTGATAAGCCCGGAAAATACTCGTTTAGTTAGTGAAAGTGCAGAGGGATCCTGGCCTGATAAACCCGCTGTTTCCGTCTGTAATACCCAACAGCTAAAATCAATAGTTGGGATAATTCTCCCGCTAGTCGTCCAGTCTCCTTTATCTGCAGCATTCCTCAACCCATGTACATGGGGGTGGTGGTGGTTATCTGGTACATGCCTCTGTATATATAAGAGGTTATATAGTTACACTTACATATAACTTTGCTTTTTGTGAATGTTGCTTCCGTTTGTCTTAAATGGTATTTTCACTGAAACTATTTATGCGATTGGACAACTAGTGCCAAATGGTTGTCTTTAACCTCTGATGTTGTCCAACTGTTCAGTGTGCCAGTGTTGGCACAGAGTTCACTGGAGGGTACGCTCATTCAAATTGTTGTGGTGTTATAGGCGCAACTAAGCGATTGGCCCAGGTGTTGTCTCTCTGAGTGAGTACATGTATACATCTGGTGATAGGATGTGGCTTTCAGCACTAGTTCAGCCCCGCTAAGAGCCCTTTGCTCTGTCAACACTAACTCTATATGTTCTGACACAGGAGCTTGATTAGGGCTTAAAAACGCAGCCACCGGAACAAAAGGTTAGAATATAGAGATAGAGATCTCTCATATATTGAGAATGGGAGGTGCATGAGTTTGATGGCGATGATGACAGCTTTTGGCCAAGATATTAATGTTTATTACATGCTTCTTTGTTCACCTTGCTGGGTGGTGAAGATGTGCCAGAAAACCTGTTCCGGCATAGTGAAGAATACTGAATATCCCCCATATCACAACTCTACTGTCCCGCTCTAGCCAGTGTTATCATTCTGCTGGCAGGCTCTCCGAGAGTTCGTTTCTGTGCAATCTCTCTGGCCATCACAGCACTGCTGTAAAATACGGCCTCAGGTGTTAGTAGGCAGGGTGGTTAGCCTGCGACACCGTTACCTAAAGTGCAGTGTATTAAAAAGCAGTCAGGGCCCTGGATCACAGTATATCACAAGGGAGAGGCAGCGATAAGGCCTGCCTGCCCGCCCGCAGATCAATGAAGGTTACTGACATCATATCACAAAGTGAAAGCGAGTGGTGCACCCCTAGCTATTTATCAGCAGTGGATCGGACACCAAAGAGGTGCAGGGGAGAGAGTGCCAAACGCGGCAGCACCCCCCCCCCCCTGCACGTGTTAGGGGCTCAAGCCCTGACTCCTCCTCTCGTCACCTACTCCTCCCCTGGACTGCGGTGGTTTCCAAATGGCAGCAATAAGAAGGCTAGGAGGACATATCGTTTTCACTGTTGACAGAAGGAGTGACAACTTTTATGACATAGTTCAGCATAGGCAATAGTATAAGCTTTTGTCTCTTTCACTTCCCTGCTCTAGAGTTGTGTATGATTCTGTAAAAGTACTTCTAAAGTCCATGATTATCAATTCAACTTAAACATCTCTATTTGAGAATTTGGGTCACCATTGCAGATGTTGGACTTTCTGTTACTCCCCCCTGTAATTTGCATCCTCTTGAGGTTACACAGGACTGTACATTTAAGTTGTTGTATGATTGGTTAGAAAGACACAATGTCAGAACTGAGACATCAATACAAGATGGATTCAACGACTGCACACTTATCTGTAACCTCCTGTTCTTCCTTTCTTTACCTTTCCACAGCTTTATTGGTTTATTGCATTATATATTGTAAAGCCCCTCTTCTCCGCACTTATGTCTGCATTATTATGGTAGTATCGAGCGGTGTGTTCGGCAAAGGCACTTTTGCGTGTCCATGCGTAGGAGATCATGCTTACAGGTACTGTATGAGTTCCATTTATCAGCTGCCTGGGGCACAATGTGGAGGATTTCCCCCAATGGGCTAGTGTGTAACTGCTCTGTCAATACATGCTTGTCAAGGCTGGGAGAGTATGGGGGAAAAAAGGCCCCTCACTCCAACGCACTGAAGCCACTTATTGAGCAGCCAATAGCTATTTACCTCTTGACGGTGGCAGGCGGAGAGGGGGCCCAGCCCAGCAAGAGGAACTCCGTGGCTCATTCCCCACTCCCGGGACTTCACAGCTACTAGCTTGCTCTGAACCAAGCCCATCCTGAGCCAGGAAGCAGAACCAGTGGCTCAGACAGGAGACAGGGAGGTCTGTGTTTATGTGGAGCAGGTTGTCCTCTCCTGGCTCCTGGTCTTTGCCGGGCCTGGCTGTGTGTGCAGCTTGCTGCTGTAAAGCCCTGCTTCCTCTCTGGAATCTCAGTGTTGACAGAGAGCATCTGGGCCCTGGGAGAGCTTCCAGCCTGCTGGGTCCTCACATCTACACACAGGGAGGGATGGAGGGGGTAGAGTAAGAGAGATAGAACACAGGTTTAATTTGATATACGGCTTACTACTTCTGTCCTTTCCAACCTTACCTGTGCTCATTGACCTGTCCATGATCTCTCAGTCTTTACCCCTCCTCTTTTCAACACAAGCTTCTAAAGGTGGTATGTTTAATGAATGGGTGTTTCTTTTTTCTTGCCAACTTTGATTCATCAAAGAAAAGAATGTTGTCAAGGAGGTGTTCATCTTTCCTGTTCTGCTTTTGTTTTCTTAGACCTTCTTGCTCTGGTGAAAATCCCCCTTTTTTGTGGGCTTTACAGATCGCTGCACTGTGTGTTGGAGTTGTGGGTCGCCTGTCAGGACATGTCCCATATTCCTGAGTCACAGAGGGATTAGTTAACCCTCACAGTACTACTGAGGAAGAGACTGCCAAACCATGGACAGATGGTGTTTAGTTAATAGGTGGACAAGGCATAAGGAGGAAAGTTAGTCACTACAGTTAAAGTGTGCCACGCAAACCTGTCAATTCTGTTCAACAGGCTTTATTACCTAAAGAAGTCCCCCCTCCTATCCAAATGCATTTGTAATCCATATACTGTATAATGAGATGTCAATTTTGCTCAAAGTAAGCCTTACAAGAGAGACAGATTGAGATGTCCCGCTGTTAAAGAACAGCTGTACAAACAAAGAAAGGGGAGAAAAAAAAAACAGAAAAACACATTATGTCAACATTTTACAACAGTTGCTCTGTAATCTGGTATTACTTCCACAAGCAAAGGAGGGGCCTGTGTCAGGCCAGAGGGAACTCGGATACTGTTGTGGCATGAGGAAGCCAAGTGCTTTCGAGAGGTTAGCCCAAGATGTGAAGGTCCACAGACTCATCTTAATCCAGCAGGCTTGTACTTAATCGCTTTTGATGTGCATGTGAACATGACCTGCTTCAACATTCCAGCTCTGACCATACTAAGTTCAGAAGACCAGGGCAAGGCAGAGCAGAGGGGAGGGGTGAGGGCAGTGGGGTTGTGGGGTGGGGGCTTCAGCTTGCACTAATTGGCTGCCAGGCTTGACTATACTGCCTGGGGCAAAATACATACACTGCCCTCAACCCAACACCCCCAATGTCTTCCAACTGTCCTTTTCCAATCTCCCTTTCTTTTCCCCAGGCCCTCCTGTGTCCCCACTATTTAAATGTGTTGTGTGCGTGCTTCTCTGCGCACGTTCATGTACGTGCTACACTGTGTAAGCTGGCACATTATTAAGGGGAATTCCAGTGAAAGAGAGAAGTTGAACAGAGAAGGGTCTGTCCCCTAGATCTGCAGTGGGTGGCATCCTAGCATTCTTCTTTGTGTGTGATTTCTGCCCACAGTGGCCCTGTGTATTTCTCTGGTTGTGTCAGTGATACATTACTGTCTGATGGCACATAGGGCTCCTGTATGGACCATGAGAACTCCCATCTGCCTTGAGTTCACTGAACTTTAGTGGAAGTTTGAGAAGACTTGGAGCTGTTGTCAGGCCAGGCTTCAGCAGACTAAGTGAGGGAGATTTGTCTGAGGCGGGTTAGGGCTTTGCAGCCAGGCAGTCATCCAGAGTGACAAAGCACATAGATGGAAAGGAAAAGACGAGGGTAATAGGAGCAACAGAGTATTAACAAATGAGAAGTCTTGACTTGGCATCTGCTATTGTAGTTCACATTGGCTCACACACATAAGTATGCACACACTGGTATTGCGAGGAAGAAAAGGCTGGCAAACTGTAACGTCTTCTTACTCTAAAGCGTTGTAGAGTACGGTAGGCTGTGCATATGGCTCTTCCTGTTTTGTGTGTGTGTGTGTGTTAGTGTGTATTTACTGTGGAGTGGTTCAGGTGCGGTTAACGTTGGCACAAGATCTTCAGGCCTGCGGCAATAAACAACAGAGCAGGCAGGAGGCCAGATGCAACTCCACAAACTTTTAACCTCTCCCTCAGCTAATCCCTCGCCACACTAGTAACTCTTTCTTTTTTTAACTCATTCTTTCACCTCTCACTCTCTCTCAGTTCTTTATTTCTCCTCCCACTGCCTTCTCTTCTTTCTTTCTCTCTCTCCTTTAGTCCCACTCTCCTTTTAAGTGAAGTCAGTGTGCTGACCTCTAAATAAAGGCTGGAATACTACAGCTGTTACCAACTTCAAACAGCCAATGGCTCAGAGCGGAGCCTGTTTGAGTGTTAGGGGCAGAAATAATGTGCCTATTAAAACTAACTTAGAGCCCTCTTTACTCTCAAGGCTCCCTGGGTCTAAGTTGACCACACCAAACCAGGCAGCTCAACAGAGACCATCACAGTGCAGCCCAGCCCAGTGCGAGATAAAGAATGAGACAAAGACACTGTTCATTTAGAGTCCACAGTATGTGTTTGATTTCCACTCTTTGATATGATGTTTCCATGGTGGAGGGCAGTAACAAAGGGTCACCTACACTTCCTCACATTAGGCGCCAGTTACATCATTTGCCTGGACGTCACATAATATAGTCTCATGCAAAGCTGCTGGGGCCCCCAAATCATACACTAGTGGTTAGTTCTCTGTTCAATACACTGCTTTTATATTTATTTTTCCTGGCATACACATCAAGTAAGTGCAAGAAAAGGATAAAGAACAGTACGTTCATCAGGGCACAATAACGTTTTTAAACAACTGAATTTGTGCTTGTCATAGTTGTTATTAGTTAGATTCAGATCAGTGGAAAAAGTTAACCTCTCTATTCATGGAACAAGTTAGGCTGACAAAATCCAGGTCTGGTTCACAATGAATCATACACCTCAAGCACATATTAATAGAACTTGTAAAAATGGAAGCTGTCTTTTATCCAAACACTCACAGAATGATAAAAAGACTAAGCCAGAACCCAAATGGAAAGCGTCAGCTTTAGTCACCAAGCTCCCATGTTTGTTGTCTGTAGTTACAAAGGGTTTCCTGATGTCGTATATCCACACATGGTTTTCATACCCTTACCTAAGAGACTTTTGACTTTAGATTCTCAGTCATTGTACCTTGCTTCAGAGCTAGTTGCCCATTCACTTGGTTATCATTGAAGTGGACGCTATTGCCAACTAAAGCCCCTCATTAACTTAGGGCAAATACAACGTGTAAAAATCAGCGATAAAACATTACAAGGAGGTTTAATAAATGTGTGTTAAGCACATTAATGCAATTGCTTTAAAACCTTGCTTGAAGTGTAATTCAGTAATGACATGAACATGAACTTTTTGTAGTACGCAATAATCTATGTTCAGGACACCAAAAAACTGTCCAGCACTGCAGTTTACCATACTCAATGCCTCTTTCAACCTAAATTAAATGACATTAAGGTAAGTAATGTAAGTTATGACATTCGTTTGTCCCCCTTGATGCATAGTAGTTGCTGCATACATTTTCATACTTATGTTTGGCATTATTTTCTACAGGCCCTCCTTTCGTGTGTATGCTTTGTACATAAGTGTGCCCTTGCTTGTGTTTGTCCCTTGAGAAAAATAATTACAAGTTGTACGGGTTGTCATTATGAGCCTGCTGTCCGGCCTTCCCCCTGACTACATGGCTGCAATAGTTTAATTATATGTCTGTATGTAGATGATCTCACTGTACTGGCAACCTTTACCGGGCGTTCGGATAGAGACTTATTTGAGCTGAGCTGGATCCTTAAGTTGTGATAACAGCTTTAAACTTGCATTGCCATTCTTAATTTAAATGTTTTAAAGTGAGGCCATTTTTATCAGTCACCTTCCCCGAGAAGCATCTCTGCGTATAGCCTTCTTCCTCCTGATGTTTATTGTATGTGTCAGTTTACTTTATTAGCTATGGCATGTGCTTCTTTAACTTGCCTGTTGAAAAATAGATAAGGAGCTCTACAAATCTAGAATGGACTTGAGCCAAAAAAGATATAGGACATTTATTTTATATTTGTTTGTGTTGTGTGACTCATATTAATCTCAACATATTCAACTTGACCTTAATGTAATGAGTACAGAGGATAAGGGCCAGTAAACAAAAGTAAAAGGTTGTTTTAAAAATATATAAGTTACCCTTGTTTGGAAAGGAATAGAGTAGTATTATTGAAGAAGATGTACATGAAGAAAACATTCCACACTCAAGTGGGCGAATGAGCAAGTCTAGGAATGGACATAACATTCCTCCCAGAACACCTGAGAGGTTAGGCGGATGGTGACTGCAAGCTAAGAGAATGCTGAGTGCAAATCTCTGTCGACAAGCTTTGCCTCCTGCTCTGCTCCACCTGGGGAATGTGTTACCTAATGGGCCACAAAACTGCCTGGAGACCACAGCTCTCTTATCGCTGATATTGGATGACCCTGCAAAAAAACAGGAATCCATCATGAAGAATAAGACTCTTGCAGAAAAGTAGGATTGAAGGCTTTTTTTCTCTTTTTGCGTGGACAGAAGGAAAGAATGGTAGGTAATGTTATCTTGTTCACAGTTACAAGAATCCTGCTTGCAGAGGCTATGGGTTTCGAGTTTCTAATATGTATATAAAGTTTCACTGCACAATGAATCTTTTGTCTAGAGCAAACTGAACACTCCCCCTCCTTCTTTTCCTCCCTTCTCTTGTAAAAAAAAATGCATTCATGTGCTTGTGGGGCTGTGAGGACTCAGGTTTCTGCTATCTTTGTGTGCCATGTCGTCACTCGCCTCTGCGAGCTGAAATGTGCATCTTGCACATGCAGGCACACTGCCAAGGCTGTTTCCAGCCATGGATTAGGGAGAATCCAGGAAACAACGACTCCTGACAAAACAGCAGCATGACAGGTAACTGAAGTTGCACTGGGGAGAGGAGGCAGACGATAATTACAGAGCTTTTTGTTTTCTGGGCACTCTTTGCTGGCTACTTAAGTGCCTGATCTGAAATCTGTGCCTTGTAATTACAGTAGTGGGCCCCATTAGGGCAGAGGTCTTGGTGGGGATTATTCTCCTTCTCTTCTTTCCTCTGTATGTGTGTGTGAGACCTCCCCATCTCCTTCTGCGTCACGTAGAAACCACAGCAGTCAGGGTGGAGGGAGGAGCAGGAATTAGCCGTCCTCGTGTCTGACTGTCCTGTGTGCACATTCACACTTACTGCCTGATCCCAGAGCCAGTGAGATAGACAGAACCACGACCTGTACTTAGTGTGTGTCTGCCTTTCCTTTAGCTTCCTCCATCCCCCCTTTTCCAGCTCCATAAAACCTTTGCTCCTCGTGCTGACGTGCAGACATTTGTGTTGATTATGACATGGTTGTCACTGTGATGAGTGTGCGGTGTGGCGTGTGTCATGTCAAGTTGACAGGGACTTTTGCCGTGGTTTCTGTGGAGATGGGTTGTGGCTCTTGGAGAAGCTGGCCTTAACACCACCAGGACCATGTCATCAGGTTGATGGAGGAATGCCAAGGGATTTGCTGATAGAGTTCAGAGGCTAAACCTTGGCAATGAATGTATCACTGTGCCTGCATAGTGAGAAATACAAAAAACAGAGAGAAGGAAAAAAGTAACAGAGAGACAAATTATTACAGAGATGGCTATGTGACGGTGCTTGTGGTGGCTCATCCTAGAAGGGGTCACAGAACGTTGCCAACCTCTAGGCACATAAACACAGATCTAGGAGTCAACATTAGAGAGATCCTGCCTCTTTAAGCTGCTAGCCCTTCTAATAGATTCTTAAGCACTGGTTTTAGTGCATGTTAAACCAGGATTACCCAATCAATTGCGGTCAGTACAAACAAGGATTACTTACAACAGTATATTTTTCTTGTTTAGTGGCTACAAGCAGGGTAAATGGAAGAAGCAGCGCTGCTGTTGATGATGCAAAGAGCAGTCACGATGGGGTCATGATGACCCAGGCCATGGGCACCAAATAGAGGACATAAATCCATATTTGTATTTAGGGAGTTGGGTCAACGATTCCCTGAATTTTTTGAACGCTCTCTGCTAGGTTTGGTTGAAGTTTTGTTTTATTTTTTAATGAACTAAACATGGCATATTCAAAAATATGTCACCAGACACTATATACTATGTAGTCTGGAAGACGGTATATATTTCTCAATGTTTAAAGTATACAGTGTGTGTATATATATATATATATATATATATATACATATATATGTATGTGTTTCTGGTGTTGCCAAACCTCGTAGGCTGTGTACGGAATGAGAGTTTTTCATTGGGTGTGAGAGTTGATCAACCCTTAAACTCACGTACAGTACTCGCCCTCTCTATGAACTTGGCTTTTGTTTACATTTTAATCACAATCAACAGCTGTAACCTTCTTCACAATACCCTGCAAGTAAGGACATATATTCTTGCCAAACCAGATCCCTGCGCTCATGTGTCTGTGTTTACACATTTGCTCTCTCCGACGTGAACCACCGCACACCCTTTAGATACCAAAAATACATAAGCCACTGTTTTATAATACTAGGTTTCATGTGATTGGTTGGACTAACTGGCTGTCATCTCTGAACAAGACCTATTGTCTTGAAGTCCTGAGACAGCAGTAAGTATGTGTCATTAGATAGGATATGCAATGGCTTTGAATGGGCTTATGTGTCATCTTAACCTCTGCAGATGTGTCAGTACATCTTAAAGCAGCCAAGGAGGTGAAGATTTATTCAGTTTCTTACACAGTTAAAACAAACTCTTTTTCTGCCTGACACACACATACATTCCCTCTCTCATTCAGTTTTCCTAATGTTGTCAGTCAGTGCTGAGTGACTGGTGACTAACAGCCCTCTCCTGTGTTAAAGGTCAGCAGGCTACTTGGAAAAAAGGAGTCAGCTGTCTTTTTGTAAAAGCATCTGTTCCTAGAGCAGTCAGTGTGTCGGTCAGTCAGCCATTTCTAAACAGAATATGATGTTAATGGTGGAGAAGGATGGTGAGACAGTGAGGTCTAGATGTTGTTTGTGATATGAGAAACGTAAGACTTACAGTGATGGAGGTTTCACAGACTAACCATTTTATGACCACAGCCAGACGGGTGTTATTATTCCTCAGCAGCAGCTTTTAGCATCACGGCCATCATAAATCGTTGCTGTTCAATATTGAAGTCAAATTATGTTTACATTAAGGTTGAATTTGTATAGGTCCTTTGATTGGCTGCATGACAATGGGTATGTTTAATGTGACTTTGAAGAAAACTTCAGAGTGCAGTGCTGCTTAGTGCTAGTTTTTATGTCATTTTTTAAAATAACTTGCCAAATTAGTAAATTCAAACAACCTCCCTCCATTTCCTAAAGAGTGACTGTTTTCCAATTTTGAAACAAATCTGACTTAATTAAGAAGCAATGAGAGTCCACAGATAGCATTCCTTAATTAGCTTAAGCTGGCTGTTGTAACCAGATCCAGTACATTAATGACAACACAGCCCCTGTGAAAAGCATCATTGTTCTCAAGATAATTGTCCTTTTAGTTAACGTGGCCCGGGAAGGGCTCTCCTTGTTAGAGGAGCTGGCTGGGACCAAGGACAGCCGGAGGCAGGGAGGGGACCGGGACTGATACTGGCCTGGTGCCCATTGTGACAAGCCCACTTGTGCCCTCTGCTGAAATCCCCTTAGTATGCAGTGGAATTAGCTGTCCCCAGGGTGTGGCACCAGGGGGTTGGTCATTAATTATATACCCTGAATCTTAACGAATGAGGAGCAATCAATAAAATAAAGGAGATGTATGCAAATAGCATGCTGATTATACTGGCTAATGACATGTCATGTTGTTGGCAGGAAGAGAGCTCAAGGGGAAAACGAAAGGAGAACGTGGAGCTTCAAAATAAGTCAAAAATATCTCATACTTAAACCATGCATGTGTTCAGAAATAAAAATTGTAAATTATTTAACTACATGTTTTATAGCGTTAGATTTGAGCAGTCTTGGGCCATGAACCTACACTGTTTCATTAGCTCATTAGATTATATTTCAGATCTTATCATTCCAGTTTTATGTTTCTCTGTGAGACAGTATACAGTGACTGTCAGCCAGGAAATGTTGTGAGACATAAGGGTTTGGTCGGCTGAAATTTGAGCAAGATAGGGTAAACTCTGGTGGAGTGTGAGCTGTTGGGGTGTCAGTGGCACCGCTGTTGGAAGACTGATAAGGGCTATAAGGGAAAGGAGGAGAGGTTAGTTCACCTGCTTGGAACTCTGCCCTTGCACTGAGATCTCCATTGTATCCAGCCAGCTGGAGCTGTTGGAAACCCTATACCTGCCTTTAAGCAGAGAGGGAGGGCAGCCAAGAATTAACTGCTGCCTCATCCTGGCAGCCGCCGAGGATGCTGTCTGCCTCCATTCATGGCGAGCGTGAGAGGGCAAATAAAAAAAAAGAGAAAGGGGAGGGAAAAGAAACATGGAGGCAATGCATGTCACAAAAACCTCAAAGAACTTAGGAAGAAAAAGGCATTAGCACTATCAAGAGGAATGTATCTCCCAGCTGTATACAGAGTATGTGGAGTTTTTGTCTGTATATAACATAAGTGGAATGGAAAACACACGTCTGCACTTCCTCAAAGACAATACAGCTCATATCGGTGAGTGGTGTCAATTTCATGGCACAGCTATGTATCTTTGTCTAGACTGTACTCTTATAAAGTCTATTCTATCCACTTTAAAAAGTCCTAATACATTTGTCGGCAAAGCAAGTATTAGATATTAGTCGTTATAAAGCGAGTGATCTACAGAGAAAAACAACCCTCCACATTTGTCGACATTGACACCAAAGGTGACTTAAAGGTAGGGTAGGTAAGAATGGAGAAACCAGCTCAAGTGCGCTAGAATTTGAAAGTACACAACCGGAAAAAATCTGCCCCTTCCTTCAGACTTCCTTACAGAGCCCCTTCTCCAACACACACGAATGCGCACATGACCAATGAGGGCACGAGATAAGTTTGTGCACAGATGGAAGGCTGACATCCAGGTAGGCCATCCAGTTATTTTAGCCGGGCCGGCTCAGATGATTGGTCGTGCTTTTTACAGCGCCACGGCTTCGACAGATGACGTTTTTTTAATGTATTTATTGTCAAAGTATGTAATGTATTCATTGCTATCGGGATGTTAAGAGCATTCCATGGAATATAACAAAAAGTGTTTCTGAAGTGAATTACCTATCCTACCTTTAATTTGGCCACATTCATAAAAGTCCATCTCTTTCATTTTCTGCCCACTGACAACCTGTGCATAATGTCTGTCATGGTTTATTGCCATAGTGCCGGACTGTTCCCAGGGTTTGATTACGGTCTCCCGTGGTCTTTCGGTTTCCCTTCATGACAGTGAAATGTAAGACCTCAGCACTTCAGGAGGCCAGGACAGTCCAAGGAGAGGCCAGGGAACAGGTGGTGACCCTGTGCAGCCTGGGAGTATATTATTGACCAAGGTCCAGCGGCTAGATTGATTACTTTATTGTATTGCCATGAACCTCAGTGGCCAGAGACATCTGGTTGACCCTGACTGCACAGAACATCGCAGTGACCCTCACCTTAGCTAAAGAGTTATGTGGCTTTGACCTGCTCCCTAATGGGGGGGTCTTGACCTGCTCGGCCACTGGCCTGAGTACAGAGTTAAAGTGGGCCTATGCCTCACCCTCCTTGGTGTCAGCCTAGGTAATTTAGAGGCTGGGGGTAGGCCAGGGTCTTGCGGGGGCCACTATGTTTTTGGGCTGACTGTGTCCTTACTTTAGACCTTCCTCTGACCCACTGATGTTCATTGTGTCAGCAGGATGGGCAGAGCCATGGAATATGTTAATTAATCTTTACCAAATTACACCGAAATGGTGTGAAATCAATACATCTCTATCGGATGTCCTCACTTCCACCTAATGGTTTAGATATATGGCTCATGGTGAAGGGGAACAATAGTTTAAAATGCTGAACAGCTCTTTATTTATTACTAGAAATCTCTAAAAAGGTATAAAGTAGGCCACATTCTATTTGTGAGTATCTGCATGTAGGTCTTTCACAACACAAGTGAAGCCCCACCATTTCGTGTGTGGTACAGCAGTTTTCTGGGCTGGATGCCACGTTGACTAACCTTGTGCCCTGTATAAACAGGGCGAGACAACAGGCAACACTAGGGAAACAGCCTTTACTCTGGTAAAGGCTGTTTCCCCTACCATCACTTCCTACTTCCACTTAGCTGACAGACAGAATAATATCTGTCAGGCAGGTTTTTCCTGTGCTCTACTTACTTTTTTAGTTGTCCGCTGCATCTTCTCATAAAAGAAAACATCATGCACTAAGCAAGCTGGGTAAACAGTTGATTCTGTAATGTCTCCACTTCTACCGTTCTCTCTGTCTCTTTTCATTTCTTGCCCTCGATTAATTTGTTCATTTCTTCATTGGAATTTCCGTAACATTTTTATCCAGAAGATGAATGGTTCGAAATAAAGACGCTTAAATGTTTTTAACAATTAAGGATACATCCCATCTCAGCTTCTCTACCGATGAACAGAAAACATGATAAATAGAAGGCATGGCTGTGGAGTTGGTTTGTTTTCTGTTTGAAATAGATACTGTATTCCTTTTCAAAGCAGGATTTGAAGACCAATTTTCTTTACAGTATCTCCTTTTGACTGAGCTCGGTGTCTAGGAAACCCTCTTTTTGCATTGTTTCCATTACACTGTCCAACATTTCACGTTTGGTGCTGTCTCGTTCCATTCTGAGATGTTAAAAAATCATGCTGCCTCGTAATTTAATAATTATTGTGTAGTTTAAGTTCTACGATTGTACGTGTTGGAAAAGCCTGTTTGCGTGACTCATAAAGAAGGTAGAGGGCTGGCAGAAAGAGACAAGAGGTAGTATGTTTTATGGGTCTTCCCTACATACCTGCCCAAAGCGGGGAATGCATGGCCACACCCATGCAACTGCAGGCGTTGAAGCTAATTACCGATAATCATATGGTGATGGCAAGACAAACAGATGTTCTTGCAAAATAACCCCCTCTCTGTACACCTCATCACACACCATCCGCTTCATTTCTTTATAAGAATTTTTTTTTAACCAAGCGATTAAAGCATGCTATCAACACTAAGAAGCTTTCATTCAGCATTACAGCATTTCTGATGCTTCTGCATAAAGTGCATCGCACTCCATAACCCTCCCTCCTCTTACTCTGTCCCAATTAACACTCAGCCCCCATTACATTGATTGGGAGAAGTGTATTATTGGCTTGGTGGGCCATGAACACATTGATCACATTGACCCACCGTGTGAACCATGAGAAAATGTTGAGCTGCAAATTTCTTACTCCCAACAGTGGTTTTAAGAAAATTGCCAGTGGCCATGAAGCTGTTGTATCCTCTGTGTACTATTAGTTTAAGTGTGTATGTAAGTATACCTATTCTCATTGGGTGTGGCTGTGGTGTGTTTTGACAGGCTTTTGTACATGAGCTGTTATGTGGTTCTAATGATCTAATAGACACACGCCACACCTACACTATATTGTTTGGGGGCCCTCCCTATAGAAGTGTCCCCCCCGACCCCACATCTAATCCTTCTGTACCCCTTGCACGCACACACCACCACAAACACATGCACTCCCTTATAGCCAGTCAAAGGGCAAACCGCTGCCCCACCTCCTGAAGGTGCACCTGGCATCTGCAAGTCCACTCCAATTACATCTCCCCAATTACAGGTTATGAACCAATTAGTCACCCTCTCGTTTTACCCTGCCCCTATCACACTCCCACCACACAGCTTTGGGGGCATCTGTTAGAGATGGGGCATAGGGTCCTGTCATTGACAATATATGAGGGGGGTAGCATTTGCTGCTCAGTGTATCTTGAGGGAGATTATATACTGTTGTTCTATTTATTTTTCTTGAAAGAGATAATGCATGACACCTCATCCAGACCAGCTGTCTGGAAGCAGTTGCCTTAGCAAACTCCAACATGCACATACATTGTAAGAAACGCATACAGGGGATCATTTTAGCTGTCAAGTTGTAATTTGTAGTGGCACTCAACTTGAACTTTCAGGGTGAGCCAGTTGGCCCTGCTCTAATTCTCACCTCCTTGTTACCATGACTTTTTTCTGTGTGTATGTGAAAGGAGCTGCAGAAACATGGATAAACAAGTTTGCTCATGCTCACATGAATGAGTGGGTATTATTCTATTGTTGTCTTTGTTTTGTTAACTATCTTCGGTATGCAGTTAGTTTGAGTATAAGTGTTTAGCTGTGTATTTGTGTGTCTTCCCAGCCTTATGGCTTCATTCCAGTTCTAGTTGGCATGTGTAAAGACTTTTAGCAATGCCCAGGATACTGGCATAGCGGCCTGAGTGGAAACTCACTGCTCCATAGTGAGAAGTCATTCACAATATGGCTCTATATCTGGCTGCTTGTAAGTCTAAAAATAATACATATTAACTTAAACATGGGTGTGTTAATACTGACTCAGTTTGGTGCCGAGCAATGGGCTCACTGCTGTGTGTAAAATAGTGCCTCGTTGAATGGGGGGGAGGTTGAATGGATCTTTCCAAGGGCTCAGGGTTAAGATTCAAAGTGCTTTGTCTGTGATCTCCCAGCTTTCTATATCCTTTAGTATTCTGATAACACTCTTCCCAGAACTAGATCTTGTTTATCGTGTTTGCTGGCATGCTCTTTCAATGTCAAAACAATGACATCATTAATTAAATGTGTATTAAATGTGCAGTTCTGGAAGACCACAAGGCAGTGCTTAATCCTCTGCCACTAAGTGAAGTTTATTTTATCATGAAAAACACATGTTAAATGGGAATATTCTTCAAATGTGTTTTACCAATATTTCTATGTGGCCACATGTTTTCTGCTCCTTTCTTAATATCTCCTGTGATCACCCAGGTCTCCTGCCTCCTAAATCCTAAATGATGATGTAGTGCACAGTGGCTAGGTAAATAATGTAGTCAATGTTATCCAACTGAAAACTAAATCTTTACTTATACAAGCATCCAGCAGATGTCAGTTGTAGGGTCTCATCCTATTCCCACATTTAGAATCAAGTCTGCTGTTACCTTACTCGACTCTGCCAAAGATAACCTTAAATCCATGAATGGATTTTTCTGTATTCTGTACCGTACACATAGCAGTGTTTATGCCCTTGACACATGCTCCCTCTAACAGACTGAATCAATGAATGTTATGTGTCATAAGGGTAATGCTGTGGTCCTCCACACATGGTTGCCTTTTCCCTGCAAGAGGCATCTGTCATTGGCTTGAGCCCCTGATCCTGAAACTAATTACACAGAAATGTAAATTACAGTAGGGTTGAGTTCTTCTTTCACTGTCCCCCATCTCAATTTACCTATTCCTCTTTTCTGTATCTTTCTCTCTTGTACTTAACCCTTCGCACCACCCAGTTCTCCATTGTGACTTCCACATCAGAAGAGCAAGACATCTTACCATGCTCTTATGTGAAAGCCCATGACCAAATCCTAAGAAGATGATAAGTCTTCATTCCCACCCTTTAGCTCCCAGTGTCCCTTTTGACTCAGTTTTTGATGGAGTTTTTATTTTTGAGAGCTATGTCTTCCTGCCTATGTGTCTTGTGTATCTGTGTGAGGACTCATCACATACACTTAAAGCTCAGTGAGAATATATTTAATATTCAAGTTTAAAGCTCAGGGGTAGACTGGTGGAGAGGTATATTTCTTTTTTTTGCTTTGACTGGTTTAATATGCTTACATATGCACATAAAAGTCAATTCCAACCTTCACATGCGTTATGATGTGTGCCTGTCCTGTGAGGAATGTGTGGGTTCTCTTGCTGTGTTTGACCTTTAGACCCCTGACTCACGTGACTGAAATTCCACTAAGACATACACCTACATATATACCACATACAGTATGCTGACACAACAAACATGCACTCAGCTACTTTTATCTTCTTGCTCAGAAATAGAACTTGCGCCACTTAAAACCTGTAATAATACCCACAAGCCCCCACAGCTCACAGATAAGAAAGCCAAAAGATAAATGGCAGCAAATAACACCCTTTTAATTCTGGACTGTTCTTAGGCTGTTGATCCCATGAATCCATGTAATGTGGGTGCTCCAGTGTTTCCCTAGCAGGCCTCGGTTGTGTTACGCTGTGCTCAGCAGGCTGCCCAGCTGGTGCCCAGATGTGGCAGCCATGTCATGCGGAGCTGGGAGGCAGAAGATAAGAGGCCGATTTGGCAGGCCCACTCCTTGGTCTCGGGTCTGTTCCGCAGCGGTTCAACTAGATGTTGCGGTCGGCGCAAACTGAACTTTGACAGCCCATGTCATGCTTAATGCCTCACTTCCCAAATACAGCTCAGTAGGGTTGATTTATATCTACCAGGTGCTACAGTGTGCAAGTAGCTCTGGGATGAGAGGAGGCATGTGGCCATTTCATTAAGGCAGATGAACAAGGGCTGCAGTGTGTGTGTGGAGATGAGGGCCAGGAGGCTGGTCTTTCTCAAATATAGCTCCACAGCACTGTAGCTGTCACAACACTCAGGCCAGGCCAGGAGAGAAGAAGAGAAGAGGAACTTATAAACACACTGTGCATTTCCTAAAATATCACACCAGTTTTTGCTTCCCCCTACCTCTCCCATTTGTCTAACCAGAGGGATAGGACTTTTAAATGTATTTTCAGCACATGAGCATTTGCTCGCCCAGATCAAAGTGCTTGGACGCTTGTAGACACCACCGTGCCAATTTTTGGTGGCAAGCTATACAACTCTAGGGTAACCTTTATCTAAACAGAACTCCTTTCTTTGTTTGCAATTGCATTTAAGACTGGGTTTATTCTGTTTCAGTTGTGTAGTTTGATGGCTACAGCTTCCCCTCATGTCAGACAGGTCTCCCTGGAGGTCTGTGTCTCAGAACAGAACTCAGATTTAGTGCGTATGAACGCTTGTGATTACTGCTGCATGAGGAACTGATGTCTTTTAGTCAAATTGTACCGCTTTATTCCCTGCCAAACTATAGCGTCTTTTCCTCACACAAAGGTCTCAGAACACCATGGTCGGCTCTGCCAGTGCTCAACATAGCTACGAAAAAAAGCTGTTTGATGTTTCTTACACACTTCAGAGTCAAGTGCTGAGGTGTCTTTCAGCATTGCCCTCCAGGCCACCTTGTTATACACCTAACAAGTTGTTTTCTTTTTGTTTTTCCTCACTCTTCCTCTGTTGACAGTTCCTCATCACTGCTCAGAAGTGCACATCACCTTCCAAGGTTTGCCTTTGAATCCGTCCTTGTAAACTGTAGGGCAAGCTCTGCTTTCCTTTTAAGATGACGATTGCATCACGATCTGATTTACGAGTGCTCTGTTTATAAACTGCCAGTGTAAAGATTAGGTATCCCATTGGCATGTAAACCGGCGCTCAGTGTGCTGTCGCCTTGAAGACACATGATTGTTCCTTTTTATATCTCAATGAAATACTCTAAGATGTTTTCGCAGTATGCTGTTGAATTTAAAATGCAATTTGGCAAGTTAAATTTCCTTTGTTTGGAAAGAGAGTAATCTATATGGGATACATGTATTCTACCTGTTTCCTTCCTGTAGCTTCCCAATGAAGAATCATTCCATCAAACCTCACAGTAGAAGTACTCATGCTGTAACAAAGTTTAAATGTGTGTCTGGAGATAAATGCCCCTGTGGTACAGGAATAGCTGTGCGTAAGGAGTCAGAGGTGTTCATTAAGGAAGGAATCATTTTTTAATTCATTATAGGCTTGCTATCAGACTCTTTTCTCATTCTTAAATATAACAGCCTTTGAATTGTGCTTTGTGTTTTTTGGCCTGTGTATTTTGACATCCAGTATCCCAACATTTGTTGTTCACTTCCTCTTTAAACACTGCACACATTATTCTTTTAACTTTATTAACCCTCATAATTCAGTCGAGGAAAGGGGCAATAGAAAAGTCTTCTCCCCTGAGGTTTATTGTTTAAAACGGGTGCAGTTCTTTCCCAGGATAAAGGCTTCAGCTAAGCGGAGTGGAATTTGGGCCAGGCCTCATAAAAAAAGTATGTGTTTACCAGAAAGATTTTCACTTTTCTTTCTAAATCTTTGTCATTAATGACTTTAACAAATGTGAAGTGCGGAGTGAATGGTTCAGCTGTGCAGGGTCTTCAAAGGAACCCTCTACTTGTTTATCCAGGATATCCTACTCTAGAATTAGAGGCCAGGTCACGATTGGCTTTCATGCCTTTTTTTCTGCAAAGAAATCATTTCCACAGAATGGTTTCACTGGGACACCCTCTAATCCCTGGTGTGTGCGTGTGTGCAGTTCAATGTCAATATTCTTGTGTGTGCACATAACCCACCACACATACATAGTATATGTATGCGAATGCACCACTCCTCAGTATAAAATAGATAGATAGTAAGTTTCCATTTTCCACACATAACACAGCATGACTTTCCACGTCTCCGCTCTCACCCTTGACAGTTTTCACCCACATTACTCAGGTTTCCTGGTCATTTGGTCTTCTAAAAGGGATCTTATCACCCTACTCAGGTTTAGACACTTAACCGAACACTGTACCTAACCCTCAGGCTTCTGGCACTGCCTCACTGCTTCACTGCTAAGTCTCTGTGTGACTTAACTCATCTCATCATACCACTGCATGCACCTCAAAGGGTGTCCCAGGAACTTCACAAATATAATAGAGATGCTGTTTTTTGATTGCTGTATAGCCTAGGATGCTAGAGACTTAAAAAAAACACCATTATCTCAAATGCTGGCGTCTTCTCAAACTCCCTTAAGCCTTTTTGCTAAAGGAGTGTGTCCCTTTAAGGCTGCTCTGTGGTGGATATTTGTCTAATTCCAGGTGCTAGTGAACCCTGTGTTTTACCAGGTGCAGGACTGGGTCATTACTAAGGTATTTGTTTTCCAGATTACACAGAATGGCCCAGGATTATAGACATGTTATCCATGTCCCCTATCTGTCTGTCAGGGCATGATCCCTGCGTGGAGCCAGGATCCTGCACCAGTGTGTGTACTTCTGTTTGCAGTCATGCCTGCTGGAGATCGCTTAGACCACAGCCCAGAGCTACCGTGCTGCTCCGAGGGGCCAGTTCACCTTCTCCCGTCCCTCTGTCAACAGGGGCTTGGTATGCTGATCAGTGTCAGCTACCCTTAATGGAAGTAGAAGTAATGGTAATCACATCTCCCTGTTCGCCCAAATCGCTGCAATTCCTCAGGGTTTGGCTGGCAGGGTAAGCCAGGAGAGCTGAGTGGTGATTGGTTTGTTGGGTATGTATGTGTGTTTGTAGTTAGGGTTGGGAGGGGGGGGGGACACATTTAGCCACATCCAATTGGTTGCTGGTTGATGGTCTCTTCTAAACATTTACATAAAGCCCCACAATTGTGATGATAAACCGTTTTATCATTGGGCTCCCAATCAATAAGGCAGCTTTTTAAGGTTTAATATTTCAATGGTATTGATCATTTTAACAACTGTGTTTGTGGTTAGCTCGCCTTAACAGCAACGCTGCGGTAATGTGTGTATCTGTGCCTGTTTGTATATATGTGTGTATGGCACCATGCAATTCTATCATTTAGGCAATCTTTTATCTAAAATGATATAAATGGGTTTCCTAGCTACAAAAATATACTGATTCTATATTTCACATTTTGCTCAGCTTTGCAGTCTACTGTACATAGTGTTCTGTTCTTTACTTTCATAACAACAACATTCCCAAATAAGTTGTGTTCATTGGTTCACTTCACCCCCCTCTACCACCCTCATCCTGTTACTATAGGACAAATGTAATAGAGTGAGTGCAAACAGAAACTCCTAAAGCACTGTAGTTAGCAGATTTCACTTCCATCCTCTCTTGAGAGAACGTCTGCTTCCCGCAGATATAAATAGGGGCAGATTTGATAATTAGTAGAAATAAAGGTCCTGAAGCTCAAATACTTTGATCAGCACATTTTCTCCTTCTCCCTGACCTTTTATTGGACATGTGTCTTTACAGTATAGCTCTCTGTTACTCTCTAACTATATCTCAATCACAGTTTTTCTGTCCCCCTATTATCCTTCTTTTTTTGTTTTCATTCGGAAAACACTACAAAATCATGGTTATACATATTGTGCTCTACATTTGTGTTATACATACTGAGTTATACATACTTTATATCTACATAATATACCTTTATGTGATTTCAAAATGTTTTACATTTAGAAGTCTTCCAAAGAATCATAATCAGTGTGTTGTTTTCTGATTGATTATTGCCACACAGACCAGCAGGGCACAAAGTATCAAGTGTTCTCTCAGCCTTTCTGCATTCCTCACTATGGGAAAGTCAGCGCTGAATGCTAAAGGATGTTAGGATCCATGTCAGACTGTTGCAAATCATTCAATGTCCATGTCTGCTGGTCTAAAATTGATTAAAAATGGTGGATGTGTGTCTAAATAATCTGATAAGAATTTGCAAGATGCGGTTTAAAGTTATTTCTATCACTCTCTCTCCTTCACGATCTGTCTCTGTCTCTTTCTGTCACTGCCTGTCTTGCATTTTAGAGACACCACATTGTGTAGTATGTGCTCTGCACTTAGTTGCCTGGAGGCGAATACTAGCTTGAGCCCGATTGCCCCTCTCTGATTATACATCATACCTTAATTTTAAGGATAATTAATGCTCATACAAATTACAAAGCTTTCTAAACAAACCACAAGGGACGTAACAGGAAAATAATACAGTCAAGTCTTTCAGTGTGGTTGGTAAATGAAGACAGATAGCGTGTGGCTGCCAAAATAAGAAGATACTTTTGTCGTAATTAAAATAGCCCCTGCGTTGTTTTGTTCTTAAAAAACTGGTTGTCATTTTCTTTTTAGTTTCACTCTTCAAAGTTTCACTGCAACTCGGGTAATGTGTTTTCTGTACAAAACAGTAATAAAAACTGTCTCTAGCAGCATGCATATTTAAATAGAATGTATATTGTCTGCTCTCTCTTTATCTCATCCCCTGTTCTGAGGTTTGAGTGAAATGATATAAGCTTTCTCACATTTGTACTGCTCGAATACCAGAGAAGCCCACCCCCCATGCTGTTTGCTAATTGGCAGGAGACTGGGAGCTTCCTGCTGTGTGTTCGCTGCTTCCCATTGCTTCGCCACCCCACCAGGTCTTACACCAGCTCTCTACAGAACCCAGTAATTAACCCACAGCTAATTAACTGCTTCTAATTACACCAGCACGCTGTTTCTATCACACCCTCCAAAACGGAGAAAACACACTGGTGCTATGTGTAAATCCCCATGTAAAGTGTTTTGAAAGTTAGCTGAGCTCCAATCGCACCATTGAATCAGACTGCCCTATGCATGAAAACCATACAGTTCAGATGGTTTCACTGCTGCTCTGTCTTAAATCACTTTTTCTTCCGTTCTGCAATATTAAATGGATTAGCAGATTTGATGGTGTTGCGTAAAGGGTAAAATCATTTTCAAGGTTCTATTTCAAGTCTATTAACAAAGGAGGCAATTGATTTTACAACAACATCAATTTAGCCATTTCTGACCAGTATAACTAGTACAAAATGGTTAGTAAAATGGAGTGCTGTGCAACTAAGAACATTGCCTCCTGGTTATTTGAGTTGCTCCTATTGTAATCAGTAAGGATTATTTTAGCTGTATATTTTTTTTAACACTAGTTTGGGGCATAAAGTACACAAAGAAGACCAAAATAATACAGTTGGAGAGTTGCAGTCTTGTCTCTATAGAAACTAATGCTGGCTGTAAACATGGCAAAAGCTGCATGCCTCAGTTCTGCTATCTCTGAGAACTACTCCCAGACAAGCCAGAGACCGGCCCCCTCTACTCACACACACTCATGTAAACACACAGTACCGTTCTTCCCCGCCTCAGACTCAACACAGCCACGGCTATTTCTGTTCCACAGACTGATAGCTCCTACTGAAGATCATTGATTTTACGGGAAGCCCTGTTTACAGGCTGAGTGCCATCGACCTGAGGTGACTTTTTGCCTCCTGCAGTTGGAGCAATACAGGAGCAGCCTTATGTCTGCATTAGCACAATAGCAGACAGAATATTTACAGCACATCATAAACAACAATGTTGCACATGCTTAATTGTCTGATTTACAGTGTTGGGGAACAAAGAGAACAAGAACTCTACCTAATATAATTAGAATAGTTTATTGTGGTTGACAAATATTTTTGGCTCTCAACTATAAAAAATGTGACCTTGTGATAGCACTGAAATATGATATGTGTTTTTGACTTTCAGACAATGTGAACTAGTGCATTATTTGAAGAAAAGCATTTGCTTGAATGACATTAAGGGAATTTATTTATCTTGATTCAGCACAGTCAATTATCTTGCGACAGCAGGCTGCCAGTTTAGTAGCACAGTTGCACTTTTTCAGATATAGCATACATATTCGTTAGCTGAGTTTCAGGTTATTGTGTTAGATCTTGGCTTGAAGGCCACAGTTAGTGTATATAGAGACTAGAGCAGGTTGAATAGAGAGTAATGTAAAAAAGGTGGAAAGAGACACTTGCAGTGCAATGTTAGAGATGTAAATTCCCTCACAGCAAGATCACAGTTTAAAACCAGAATGTACTAAGCCATGTCAGGCATTAAAATGGGCTTATGTTTAAAAGTGCAATGCATGAATGCATTTATTGGTGATTAATTGGAATAAACCTAGGAGATAAACCCAGGCCTCACTCTGCCTGAGGACTACAATGGTTCTCCCATCAATGAGCATGTCCCTAGTGCAACATCAAAGGCCTTCCCCTGCTTTATCAATAAGAACCCTTCCTTCCCACATCTTCCTGTAACTTGCTTAGCGTTCACGCCATTGATTTTCCAATAAGCGCCCCTTACCCTGCGGTGGCTGGCCAGGCTCTGTGATGGCTCAGAGACTAGACACAGACAGGCAACATCACTGAGGGACAATTGAAAATCAGATCTGGTGTATTGTTAGGGGTCTCTAGGCTGATTAAAAAACAGTGTTATTCTATTTTAAAGAGGTGTTCCCTTACTCCTGACGTGTATTCAAATACGAGTAAGGGTCGGCGCTGTATCACACCCACAGCTAAGCAGTATTCACAGCTAGGGCTGAGTCAGAGATAATTCCCTCAGGAAACCCTGGAGAGTAGTGTCCCCTGGAGGGAAGGCCAGGCCTCCAGGCAGGTGATCAGGCATGCTTATAATCAGATGGTTCCTTAGCCTTTAATTCTTCCCCAGTTGGCTGGTAGATCCCAGCTAATGAAAGGACCCATAACTTATAACTTATCTCATTTTCTATCTCCACAAAATGACATCCAGACCCACTCTTTGACTGTGTTCATTAGGACTCAGGCCTTTTCACAAGGTTTAACCTTATATGCTTTGTTAGGGTGGGAGGAGATGAAATATGACATTTTATTGTTTAGTTAGAAGGGAGGGAAAGAGAGAGCAGTAGGGGGACCCTGGCATAAAGCCTTTGAAGGCAGGTGGCAGCAAGAGTGTGTGTGCATTGGCGTGCTCTCCCTCAGATCAGCTCAGGAATTTTGCCTTTTCTTCCCTCTGATTATCTCTTATTGTCAGCTAAGGCTTGTTTTGGCTGCATACAGCCTGCCTATTGTCAACCCAGTAGGCCCACATTCAGAATTATGATACAACACATGGGCCATGGCAGGGTGACTTGTTTTGCGCAATGAGCATTAGTGCCAGTATTCCAAAGTTTTGACAACTTTTCTCCATATCACAGTACATATCCATAAATAATTCCACTCTGCAGTAGTCACCTTTAGCAGGCTGCTCCATCATTTTGATTTGTGGTTATTAACACTGTCAGCACACAGAGACACTGGCCTCCTCCACTTCCCCTCTCCTTCGACCGCGTCTCTTTGTCTGTCTCCCCGACTTGTTTAGTGCCTCCCAGAGATTAAAGCTTTTCCTGCTTTAAACAGGTGTCACTGAGCCAGGCAGACCTCCGAGAGACAAACAGTGTTATATCTGTTGGCCCATCTGCGACTCCCCGACTCCAGACAATCCCATTGCTCATCAGTAACCACTGCAGGTTATTGAATTACACCATCTTGATTTTAAAGGGCAATCCTGTTTTCTGTAAGCAGTGGACACACCAAGCTGGCTCAAAGCTCCAGCACTGATCAAGAGTCATCGTGTTGTCTTGTCTACTTCTAATTGCTTCAGGTATCTTACAGGAGTAATATGAATGGATGGGTGCTACACTCACTACTGTACACTGTGACTTTTTTCTCAGACTTAAGTAAAAAATAATCAAAAAATAAGACTTGAGAACTTTAGAGGTCATTGCGAATCAACAATCTTAACTAGCAGTTGTGCTTATTGCACAGTGTTCCCAGGCCTGCTTGAGAAAGGCAATGGAATCCGGAGGAGGAGCTGATGGAATAGATTACAGGAACAAGGTGTGAAACACTTCATGCTCAGACAGGACACATGGCAATTTTTCCTGTGAGGCAGTCCTTTTTAGGCATGTCATATTTTATTCTTGTTTTCATTTCATTTTACAGTATATCCATAGGCTTTTAGTTGAAGAATCACTGTCTGTTTGACATGTGGCATATCTTTATTTCATGCATTCCTCTCGCTGCCCTCAGTCCATTTGTGTAAAATGGCTGTTGAGCACATTGCCTCTTATTAATGGAGCAGATAATAAATACAGACCAGTAACGCTAGTATCCCCTCACTCAATATGACAGCCATCTCTAAATCATGTCTGGCTGTATAAAGCAATCTTGTTAATAAGCCAGCCAGTCTAATATCTTTCATTTTATATGCAAAGCAAGGCAGGGGTCATCAGGGTCATCTCAGTGTTGTGTCAACAAAACAATTGGGTGGACCATACTGACAGAAATGTCTGCCCCCGGGTATTTATGACAATAACATATACATCATCTTTGCAGTCATGATGTAAATGCATTGCTTTATCATTAAAATAATTATTTCTTTATACGTTTTTTTTCTATTGTTAATTAGGTAGTCCAAAGACAATAGCAAACCTTTGAAATAGACGTCCATTATTTGTGTAGTTTGAGTGCATATAGACTACAGAGCTCTCAGGTACTATATGTTGTGTGGGAGACAAGCTTCATCAGACATTCAAGAAGCAGCAGACAGACATTATCAATCTATCCTCTCTCTCAGTGGTTAATATGTTAGGGTGTGGGGGTAGACTCCATTCTGATCACAGCTGAAATTTGCATCACTAAGTAAATAAGTAAATAAATCAAACGCAAGCAGGGAATGTGCTAATCAAGCGGGACATGGCAGTGAGCTTGGTGCCGGGAAACTTTGCTCATGTAATATTCAGTACTGCTGGGTTAAAGGGCAGCCCAGAGTTATTGGTTTCAGCCCGATTGCCCCCTTTAATCAATGTTGGCTGCATCCCTTTAATAAAATTATTAGCTCAGCAGTATCTTGCGCTATCATTTTATCTCTTCTGCGCTCTAAATTGCAGCCTGTGTTGGGCCTCTCAGATGCTCGGGGCATGGCCAGCTCCCGTAAGCTCAGCTCCCATTTATTATTTTAGAGGCGAAGGGTGGCTGGAGTGTTTGAAACCAGGCTGAGCGTAGAGGTTATTGGATGCAAGATCTAAACACAGCTGCTGTGAAGTCCCAACCCAGCTTATGTATTTTTGGCTCATAGAAAAACTGACTTTTACTGCTCTTGTTATAGATCATACACATCTATATCAGTAGTGCACATGTATTATATCCTTCTTTATATATATACATAACTTGAAGATGGAGTGATAATGGTGATACTGTGAAGAATCTCTTTTTGTAGATGCAGTTTTCCCTTTTTCTTCCAGTTATGTAAATGTACAATGTGCTGATGGGTGGCTTCTCAGTGTCTAATTATCTCACAGGGAATCTATTTGATCCATTAAGTTAGCCTGTTTCTCCTTTTTTCTGACTGCAAGTTAATTAAAAACGGATGTAGGATTTGCAGAATATACGATTAGGGGTGTTGTTTGGAAGGTGAAGATAAAAGATGGTACCTTCCTGATATGGCAGGAAGATGAATCATGGGCGGCTTATTAGTGCTTGTCTCAGGTATTGTGTTTAAGTACCTAATCTAGCGTAATGAGCAAGATGTCATTTTTCCAATTATATCTCAGACTTTTGTCTCTCACCCTATGCACTATACATTTGATTTTCTTCTTTTAAAGTTCCTATTCATAGCATCTTAAATGTTTTCTTTAACCAATCTTTTCTCAATAGGCATAGTTATATTTTAGAAAATATAGACATCTTTGTTTGCAAAGGCATTGTAGATTATGAGTTGTAGCATGATCAACCATGAGTTGTTTTTGCCTATGTTTTTGTGTCTATTTTTAAATCTAACATCTCAATTTCAACAATAACCCCTTATCTCACAATTGTGTGTCTCTACAGGCCTGGATGCGATGAACGCCTCATGTAGGCATCAGCATGGACAGCTGTGAGTCTCCTGTGGTTTCTGGGACAGACGATGGGCTCGGCTCCTCCCAGCAGCAGCAACCACCACAGCCCTGGAACGATCACTCTAGCTCACAGGTCCCTTGCACCAACCAGGCCCCTTCCCTGGACCCCTTGTCCCTCTCTGCTTTGTACCCCTCTCAACCCAAAAACTCCAGTGCATCTCATGACGGACTGAGAGAACCACTGTCCCAGCAGCAGCAGCCAAAACAGACATCACCCGAGGCCCACCGTGATAGCTCTGCCACAGGCCAGCTGCATCCCATAAGAGAGGGTCTTGAAGAAGAAGAGCAAGAGGGAATAAGCTGTGGAGAAGAGGAAGAATCTGAGGACTTAGATGAAATGGAGATTGACAGCTGTTTCCCAAGTCTTCAACCCTTTCCTGGGGTGCCAATGGCTCCTGGGGGAGGGGGCATGCCCACTCTTTTGCGACATCAGCCCACACGACAACAGGGAG
The DNA here is from genome assembly GCF_000735185.1 of Notothenia coriiceps. NCBI lineage: Eukaryota > Metazoa > Chordata > Actinopteri > Perciformes > Nototheniidae > Notothenia > Notothenia coriiceps. The sequence goes on from NW_011349989.1 coordinate 265,881, forward strand.
CACCTGAGAGTGGGAGTGACGAAGGAGAGGAGGAAGAAGAAGAGGAAAGTAGTGATGTGGAGAACCTTGCTGGTGAGATAGTGTACCAGCCAGATGGCTCCGCCTATATCGTAGAGAGCATCAGTCAGTTGATCCAAAGTGGTGGGGGCATGGGCAGCCTGCTTCCCACAAACTCTCTCACCAGTGTGGGAACACCGGGGGATCCTGCTGGGACTTCATCCTCGGTCTACCCTCACATCATCAACACGTTCCACATAGCCTCGTCCTTCAGGAAGTGGTTTGGCAATTCAGACCAAGGTTTCCCCAATACCTCAACCATGGCAGGCCTCAGCCCTGTCCTGCACAGTTACCGTGTCTTTGATGTGCGGCACAAAAGCAACAAGGATTACCTGAACAGCGATGGGTCTGCCAAGAAGTCCTGTGTATCCAAAGATGTTCCCAACAACGTGGATTTCTCCAAATTTGATGGGCTAGCCCTATATGGCAAGGGTAAGCCCATTCTCATGTGTTTTCTCTGCAAGCTGTCCTTTGGCTATGCCCGTTCCTTTGCCACTCATGCCGTCCATGATCACCGCATGACACTGTGTGAGGACGAACGGCAGCTGCTAGGGGACAAGCAAGCATCTGCCATCATCCAGGGCATTGGGAAGGACAAAGAGCCCCTCATCAGTTTCCTGGAACCAAAAACAAAGAGCACTTCTCTGCCACCTAACCTGCTCCCCAATAACTCTGGCCAGAGCTTCTATGGCACTTTTAGTGGTGTCCATTTGGAGCCTGGATGCAGCAGCAGAGGCAGCGAGAGCCTCCTCAACAAAGACTCTGACTCTGGTCTCAACCACCAACAGCAGCAGCAACAAAACCCACTAAGCTCAGTCCTCTCTCTTGGAGGGCTGAGCATTCCCAAAGCATCAACTCTTACCTCGTCCTCAGGCTCTGCCAAAGACTCCAGTGCCCTGCTCAAACAGGGAGGGAGAACAGAGGAGCCTGCTGGGAAAGAGTTGGCATGCAAGGGAGAGGATGGGGACACCAAGGGAAATGAATACAAGGCACACTTATCGAGCCAGATTGGGTGCTCGGAAGAAGAAGAACTGTTATTAGGGGAGGAGGAAGATGAGTTGGAGGCAGAAAGCACTGCAGTGGCCTGTGGTGGTAACAGTAGCAGTGGCAAGGGTGAAGCGGGGGAACAAGCTGTCTCAAACCAAAGCATTTCCAAATCTCCTTTATTAATGCCTAGTAGCGCTCTCCAGCCTTCTGCCTGCACCTCTGCGGTCAGTTGCACACTAAACAGCAAAGGACCTGCTTCCACTTCCTCCTCTGTCAGGAAAGAGGGTTCAATGGCAGACGGTGGAGGGAGGACCTCTGAGCTCCCTCTGAGCTTTAACTGTCAGGGACCCACTGTTCCCATGACAATGGCGGCAGGTGCTGTCAGAAGGAACGAGGACGAAACTGCTGGCACTTCCTCCTCACCTCTGTCCTCCAATGCTGCTGCTGATGAAAGTGCCAATCGTGATAGTGCCACAGCTCCAGAACCAAATGATTGCTCAGCAGAGGGAGAGGAAGAAAATGGAGCCCTTCTGCACCATCACCACATGCTCCATCATCATCATCATCTCCACCCATCATCTCAAGGCCTCGCGCACCTCTTCCCAGGAGGCTCCTGTGACATAACAGGGATGGGCGAGTGTTCCCAGAACCATGGGCCTGGTGGCAGTGGCAGTGGGGTAGAATGCCCTAAATGTGACACCGTTCTGGGTTCTTCACGCTCCTTGGGTGGACACATGACCATGATGCATTCACGCAACTCATGCAAGACACTGAAGTGTCCGAAATGCAACTGGCATTACAAATACCAGCAGACATTGGAGGCACACATGAAAGAGAAACACCCAGACTCTGGAGGAACCTGTTCGTACTGCACAAGTGGTCAGAGCCACCCTCGTCTGGCTCGTGGAGAAAGCTATACCTGTGGATACAAGCCCTTCCGGTGTGAGGTAAGAAATGGGTTGCCATTAAAGTTTTTTGTTTTGTTGGTGAGCCATTCAAATATATGTCAAATGGGAACCGATGGTTAATGTAGCATATGTTTACTTTATTGCAGTTCAAATATATATATATATATGGTCTTATATTTTCTAGGTGTGTAACTACTCGACCACCACAAAGGGCAACCTAAGCATCCACATGCAGTCGGACAAGCACCTGAACAACATGCAGACACTAGCGAATGGAGGCACCATTGGAACTGGACAGGAACAGGTATTTGGACATACCCCAGGAGGAGTGGTTACAGTCCCCTCAGTGACCCAGTCCAGTAGCCATCACCCTCCACACCACCATCCAACACAGTCCTCCACGCATATGGCTGGACCGTGTGGGGCCCCCTCCCCGACCAAGCCGAAGAGCAAACCCACTTGGCGGTGTGAGGTATGTGACTACGAGACCAATGTGGCACGGAACCTGCGTATCCACATGACCAGCGAGAAGCACATGCACAACATGATGCTACTCCAGCAGAATGTCACTCAAATGCAGCATGGACGACTTGGCTTGGGGGCAATGCCTTCACCATCTGAAGCTGAGCTCTACCAATATTACCTGGCCCAGAACATGAGCCTTCCACCAGGCCTCAAGATAGACCCAGCTGGAGCTGAGGCCCAGTTCCTGATGGGGAGCTTTCACCTTGATCCCAACATGGCTGCCCTGGCCCCTGCACTTGGTGAGTGCCGCTTTGCCTTACTTGCTCTCAGAAATGACCAAAGTCACCACAAAGTCCCCAGGAATTATTACTTTTAGCATAAATTAGTTTCAGTTTAACTTAATCTTGGAGAACACAACTAATTGTATTTAAATCACTTTTCATTGTGCTAACATACAACATTAGGAAGATGGAAAATTGCATATTGCCCCTCTCTTTTGTTTCTTTCTTATGCCCTTGCCTAAGGTATACCTGCCCTAGTAAATGTAAAATTATTCTCTAATTTTAAAAGCAGAGTGTCTCTGAAATATAAAGTAGGAGTGGTGAAAGAAAAATAATCCATTTGAGACAAGTTTATAGCTGGGGGCTTACCCTAGACCCTCTACATATTTCCTTACTGATGGTGTTCATGATCATTTTCATTACGACAGTAGGCCTATATGCTCAATGCCTTTATCCTACATCAATAGTTAAACATTCTAGTGCCAAATACCAGTCAATTATTTCATCTACAAATGTACTTGTTGTACATTTATCTATAAAATAAAGAGATACTTTTGTTTTTAACAAGACATCAAAGTAATACTGTTTAAATGGAATTTTGAAAGAATTGTGAAGTTAATTTTGTGATACCTGCTCACAAAAGGTGAGTTATAGTGTTGCAATTCTATTTTTTCTTCTCCATGCCCTATATCTCAGGCAGCTACCCTCAGCTTTTTCATGTCATTATTCGGTAACTGCGGCTGAACTTTACCACTGGAGTTCTACATTTTTTCAAAATATGTAATTGTTGCTATAAATTGTATCTTGGTCAAAGAAGGGAGGTTAGAGGGCTCAGCATGGGTAATTCACAAGCATAGCAGAGCGTTTGGCAGGCCAGTTACAACCCAAAAGTTTGTACAAACTTGTCTCCAACTGTCGTCAGTTCAAAGGCAAACACGTATTGATTGGTGGGACTCATTCTTTTGAGCTTTTCTGCCATCTGGTTCATTTTCCTGTGAGGTGAGTTGTAATAAGCATGTTACAAGGGAGGCAATGATGACACAGTCTGGGCCCATAAACTACAGCGGTGTTATCCTCTGTCACACTTTAAGGAACTCATAAAGCCATCATACACAAACAGTTTGATGTTAACTCTACAGTATGATACATAAGGCTTTGTAAATCTCTTGGAGAATCTGCCATAACAAGGAGATCCCAGACCAGGCAGCTAAAGCAAGAGGTTCTTTTTCATGCTCTCACTGTGGATTTTTGACTTTTGAGTGTATTGCCGAAAAGATAGATAACAAATGTTAACCTCACATGATCTCACCCTCATCCTCGTTCCCAAGACTCAGCTACTGTAGTGAAAGGAAGATATGAGATGGAGGGCAAGAGAGTAAAAAAGAAGGGAGGGGGATGTGATTTTAAGCTACTCTTGCTGGAATGTAATGTCTCACATCACATACACTGTGAAACAGCACAAAGGACAAGTCAGAGTTATGCACTTTAAAACATTAGTGTGAGAAAGTAAATAAGCAAGATGGTAATGTGTTTGGATTTTCTTTTAAGATTCATATAGCATTATCCATCATATATATGATATTTTAGAAAAAACTTGTGTTCAAAATACAAAATATGTGAAAACAAAGCTCCATACCAGGGTCTTCATCGAATGGTCATCAACCAGGGTTCAGGGAGGAGTATAAGCCAAGTACGGGGTAAATCATTGAATCTAAATATAGTAATGCTGCATGAGAGCCAGGTAGAAATTAGAGATGCAAGGTGCAGGAAAAGATGGTACTGATATAGCTATTGGATATGTTTGTTTGTAAGATAGAGAGTGTTAGAAGCCATGAATGCAGAGCTGGGTCTGTGAGTAATTTCAGAGGGCTTCTCAAAGGTCTCCCTCTCCTGGCTATAAAAACTCAGGTAATGGAGAAAAGTCCAAGAGCAGGCTGCATACTGCAGCAATAAATAAAAAGGAGCTGCTGGAATTAATTTAGTGTAAAGCTGGGCAGGGTCAAGCCTGTATGCTCAGTCTGGGCAGTTAAAGATCAGCAAGCCAAGGCAAAAACTCTGGCTGCTCTTACCGCATATTTTTTGCATTCATTTTTCAGACAGCCTACCCAGACTGTATAGACATCAGTTCTACGGTTTGTGTCATATGATATGTGCTTGCTGTGTTTCCCCCCCCCCCTCCCCCTCTCCTCATCGTTTAGACTCAGTACCAAGAAGAATTAATCTGTTAGGTGTCCATATTGATTTAGAGGCAATCTGAAGTGAAAAAAGCAGAAGAATCCAAGGAGCGAAGTGGATTTTTTTAATACAATTTTTCTGTGAAAAGTGGCAACAGATTTGATTTACAGTAATGTGTGCTTTGGAACTCCTTAGTTCTTCAGTAATGATAAAATAACTTGCTTTTTCTGTGGAGCTCATGGCCTCTGGAGTTGATTTACAGAAGGCCATGAAAGTCCAATAGCCAAAGTAGGGCTATGTGTATGTTCTTTCTCTGGCAGTGTGAGGTCTTCATGGAAAATGTCCCGGCTTTGTTCTTTCTCAGCTCAAAGCAAGGTCCATATACAATTTAATGCTCGTGTAGTTTATCCTCCACGTGATTCTATACTGACTCACACAGATAAAGTTAAACTTTGGAAAACCACACTGAGATGTAATTCAAAACACTTTGCTCAAAAACTCAAATCATTTAATAATGATGTCCTGAAGTGAATTACTGAGAAATAAAGTGATCTTTACAACTGGACTCCAGTTCAGAGTGTTAGCTTTGAATATTTCTAAATGTCTCTTTTCCTCTTTTTTTTTGTGTCTTCCTTTGTGTATCCCCACATTTTAGTAGGTGGGGAGATCCCTATGGATGTGCGGCTGGGCAGTGGGCAGTTGGTGTCCGAAGAACTGATGACCCTGGGAGAAAGTCTATCACAAACCAGCGACCCCTCCCTCAAGCTCTTTCAGTGCGCTGTATGCAACCGCTTCACCACTGACAACCTGGATGTGCTTGGCATGCATATGGGAGCTGAACGCAGCCTACCGGAGGAAGAATGGCGTGCTGTGTTGGGCGACTCTCACCAGTGCAAATTGTGCCACTATACCACTCAGCTCAAGGCCAACTTCCAGCTGCACTGCAAGACAGACAAGCATGTGCAAAAGTACCAGCTTGTGGCCCACATCAAAGAAGGGGGCAAAGGCAATGAATGGCGTCTGAAATGTGTGGCCATAGGCAACCCAGTGCACCTGAAGTGTAACGCCTGCGACTACTACACTAACAGCCTGGAGAAGCTGAGGATGCACACTGTCAACACCCGGCATGAGGCTAGCCTCAAACTCTACAAGGTTAGTACATCTCCTTTATCAAGTCTACCACTCAACTTCCAGGGTATTACCATTTTCCTATCATTACTGAACATATACCTAACTGGGCGCAAAGAGCATAGGTAGAATGTCTCACTATTTGAGGTTTTATAATATGACCAAGAGAAGCAGTATGTTTCTGTCATATTAAGGAATATTTTATTATCCAATTAAACTTTGATGAGTCCAACCAAAATGGCAACATGTGTCAGGAATCCTTGATACTCCTCCGCAAGAAACAATAAATGTTCCAGTGCAGCCCACAGCACTAAACTAGCTGCTCTCCCAAGGCATGAATGATAGCTTTGTTGTGTGCCTCTTGGCTTCCAAGTATTCATATAGAAGCAGGACCACAGTGCTGCTATGAGAAGAACATGGCAAGTGAAGCTGGCTTGGAGGCTTAGGGTGAATCACTAGGAGACGAATAAAGAAGTGTGAGGAGACAGAGGTTTGGTGCTAATACTCCTCGGAGCGGGAAAGGCTGAATCGTTCTCGACAGCCGTATTGATTTTTGCTGGACTTGGAGCTTCACCTTCTCCTCTAATCATTCCATAATAGCCAATGGATGAACACTCTCCGAACAAATGGCCATAAATCTAACAGGCCTGATTCCACTTAGGTACCTATCCTGTGAGTCTGCGGCTTTGGTCACTCGGCGCTTAACCCAAACTGGCATAGCTGCAGATGCACAGACACATAACACACAACAAAAAAACATACAAACAGTGACAATATATACTTTCTGCAAGCCTACATAACATACACACCAGCAGAATCCAAAATATAACACTGTAATTGGCATCTTCTAGTGGATGTTGCCTTTATTTATAGTAAGTCCACTTTATTGTCAAGTGTTTGACTCTTAAAAGGTAAACAGGAAGAACTATTTAAACAGTTATATTGCTTGACATTTTTATGATATCATAGTGTGACAAAAATGCTTGTGAAAGAATGTGCTGCTTGCTTCAAGTAAGGTGTTTTTAATTAAAAAAGGACATTTAATGGGACATTTAAACCTCCTGAAAAGGATTTCTATTTGAAAATCATCCAGAATTATTATTGGAAAAGATAGAAAGGGTTTTATTAAAGGGGAATGGGTGATGTAGGACTCATAGCACAGTGGTTATTCGGCCAGGCGACACAGGAGGTGTTGAGGGGAGTAAATGCTGTTTTGCACCAGCACAAGCAAGAGGACCACAGGAACAATTTCAGCTGCAGATGTTATTTATAGATGCATAGAAATGCAAATATGCAACAAAATCTGCAAATATGTTGAGTCAGTTGTGAGACAGCAGAAAATCATAGGCAGTTATCCTTCTGTTTTGTTCTAGCGCCCATGGTCATCCTCTCTTGGCATTAGCTGCTGGACTTACTGGCCCACAAGCCAATGACAGTCTCACATTAGACCAAAATAGACAGACTGTGGCATTCTCTCTCTCTCTCTCTCTCTCTCTCTCTCTCTCTCTCTCTCTCTCTCTCTCTCTCTTTCTCTCTCTCTACCTCTACTCTTTGGAAAAACTTGTTTTTTTCTCACATGACAGGTTACAGTTTATATTACATTATCCTTGTGCTTTACACTTTGCTGTAAACCTGAAAGGCAAAAGAGATTTCCCCCCCCCCCC
>NW_011349989.1:273574-341917 GCF_000735185.1 Notothenia coriiceps
AACGGTGACGTCATGACGCAGCAGCGGCAGCACCAGTCGGGCTCTGGGCGGTGTGAACAGAGCGGGGGCTGAAAATAAAAACTGGTTCCAAACCAGAAAAGTTCTAGCACGGAGCTAGAATGGGAATGGCGTTGGTGTGAAAGCAAGTGAGCCGTNACTTCGTGTGATTAAAAGCAACACGATCATCGACCCGACGCAGTCCCCCGTTGTTGTTGTAGTGAGCGCCGCTGGGGAGAAAATCAGCGACGTAAACGGTGACGTTATGACGCACCAGTCGGGCTCTGGGCGATGTGAACAGACCGGGGGCTGAAAATAAAAACTGGTTCCAAACCAGAAAAGTTCTAGCACGGAGCTAGAATGGGAATGGCGTTGGTGTGAAAGCAAGTTAGCCGTTTAACACCAACAACACATTTTAAATAAATCAGCATTGACAGAAGAAATGTTATCAAAGATTTCATCAGATTTTTTCCTGCAGGATACATTTTTGATAGTGATTTATTTCATCTTCTGGCATGTCCTACGTCTGAATAGCCATAAATCAATGAGCTGATTTCAGATACTGTCTCTAAAAATACAATAAAATATGATTTCATTGGGTTTCATGTGTTATTTTCTTTTCTTTCCAAAGTGTTGATTTGTTTGCGGTGTGATTTCAGCCCGGGGCGAAAGGCGTAGTCTTGACAGATTGAGTTTCAGTCTTTAGAGAAGCGGAGAGCGATCGAGGATCTTGCTGCCAGGTGAAACACGTCCGGGAGAGTCCCAAAAACGTTCCAAGAGAAAATCCGGACAGTGTGTGAAGGTGTGTGTCGGCGCCTGTGTTTCCTTACAGACAGTGTGTTGACTGTGTGTGTTGTAACAGCGTCAATAACAACAAACACAGAACCATGCTGCTGCTGGGAAGACGATAACAGTGTTTATATAGGCTAGTCACCACCGGAGATGCTAAAAGTACAACGAAAAAACTGAAATAATTACTTTATTGAAGTATTATGTCAACAGATTCACAAATATTAGGTTCAAATTAATATTATTGCGTTCAACTAACTTAATAAAGTTATGTGAAATCTGTTGACATTTAATCTGATTCTGAGATAATATCTGAGTAGTACACATTATACAGAGGGTGATCATACTATGAATACTACCATACGAGTATATATGTAGTACACATTATACACAGTATATGAACACACACTCATACACACAATAAGTACTCAGCAGTGTGTGTTGTGAAAGTGAATCAAGAAATAAGTAACCTAACCAGTTTTAAATGTCTCTCTCGCACTTCAACCCTCGTCTGTTTGCTCCGCAGATCCCGAACAAACAAACAAGTGGGTATGAATATGTTAGTGCTGGAATGTGTGTGTGCAGAGGCCGTCAGGCTGCAGCATGTCTGATGACTGATGTCAAGGTCCACACACACACACACACACACACACACACACACACACACACACACACACACACACACACACACGCACACGCACACACACACACACACACACACACACACACACACACACACTGCATTTAGCTGACGCTTTTATCCAAAGCGACTTACAGTAAGTACATTCGACCAGGAAGATACAACCTTGAAGAAAACAGAATCATATAAGTACATCAGGTTTCATAGAGCCAAACATTTCAAGTGCTACTCAACTGGCTTTAGATAAGCCAGTCCTTTATTAGTATATAAGTGCTTTGTTAGTAATTCTATCGCTCGAAGTGGAGTCCAAAGAGATGAGTTTTCAGTCTGAAGAAGATGTGTAAGCTATCTGCAAGCAGATAGCTTACACATCTTCTTCAGACTGAAAACTCATCTCTTTGGACTCCACTTCGAGCGATAGAATTACTAACAAAGCACTTATATACTAATAAAGGANGCTTGGTAGTCGCGTACTTCCAAGTCACTTCCTTCAGAAACGAAGCAAGTATGCTTCCAAGCCACGGCTTCGGAAAACGGAAAGTCTAACGGTTTCAACATAAACTGTACCGAAAATAAATACCTCACGATGTCTAATTATGAACTTGCTTTACTTTCACAGAACACATTTTTGGTGATAACAAATGCAACAAAGTAACATATTTACCAACACATGTTCTACGCCACTACATACTTACATTTAAATGTGTGCTGTGCTGCGTCGGTTCAGCCATTCTCCGCAAGGCTTTTTGAAATTGGTCCGTGCGCAAAGCATTGTGGGGATTTGAAGGACGCAAAGTCTACCCATGTTCAGCCTCGAAATTACCCCCAAACCAAGGACGTGGCCTTGGTGGAATTCCAAGTATGCTGGAGATTGGAACAGTCCAGTATCCTTGAAATATTGCTTGGAAGCCAGTTTCCTCGCAATTGGGAAACGGCCAGAGCATGAGACACATGGGGTGGAAAGGAAAGGAGGGAGTGCAGAGACGATAGGTGGCTGAAGGGTTGGAGAATGAACACATCATTATGCATGCTTGGCAAAGAATAAAAGTCACCCATTTTAGAATTAATTGACTCCTCTCCTTAGACATGTGAATAGGATAAAGCACCTTAACATCTGCATTCACCAGTTATAAAAGGGTGCTAGCTTTAATGTGTGTTATATTACCTCTGTTCTATCACTGTCCTCTTGTAGTGGCTCAGTACAGTACTACCACTATAAAAGAAATAAATATTGCCGTCTACCATACTAATGTGCTTGCCATTTACTTTCTATATGGGGGGTGAAGGCAGCAGACAGTAATGTTTCACTCAGTGATTGTCCTGCATTGCTATTTAGCTTAACAGGACAGAACAGAGTAAAGATTTGCTAAGTGATTTACAAGAAAATAGGAAATAAAAAGGATTTTTTTTAAATCGATATCACACATTTTGTTTTCCCTTGATTACGATTGAAGGATGCAAATGAAGTAGACACATGTTTCCCAGTGCATTGTAGATAATATAAATCTAATTTTAGAACTTAAAAGTCCCTGACCACATTAATCAAGATACAGACACTACCAATTTAATTTAACTACCAATTTCCAACCTAAGGAATGGACCTGAAATACACACATTTTGATATGAGACTTGATTTTGGCCTGATTTTTCGTGAATAATAACATTTCCAATGCTTGTACTGTGCATATAGTGGGGAGACTGTTCATTACATTTTGATTAATCCTTGCCACAATTATTTTAACATATTCATCATGAAAAGCGTTGTTTTGGCTTGCACACAAGTGATCAAAGACATGGCAAGAGTGTCAGTTTAGTATAAATGAACTGGGAGCGAAGAGACCTGCTCATCTTGAAATTATAAAAAAATACAAAAAACGATTAAGAATTCCCCTTCACAAATGACTGTGATTACAAAAGAGCTGGCATGATGATGATGGGCACATTAAGACAATGAAAAAGAAAAGAAAAAATATGCATCCCAAAAAAGCCCAATCATTTCCAATGAGCCAATGGGATTGCCTGTAGCCATTTCACAATTACCAGCATTCTTTGTGTTTGATAAAAGACTGAATGTTGGCAATTTAGAGGGGGGAAGAAAGGAATGACAATTGTTCTCAGAACTAGGCAGCCACTCCAGGCTGAGGGATTGACTAAGAGCTAGTGACACTGGTCCTTGGCCTGACCCATTGTCTGCAATGTGATGGGCCATATTGTGTTTAAGTAGCAGCATGTTGGGCCTTTACAACATGGCTTTGACCGGCAGTTGTTTTCTATAAACGGCTATGTAGATAATTAAAGAAACACTATGGGACAGATTGAATACAGAAATTGAATTCAAAATTTTTGTTTCGTGCTATGCACAACACAGCAAGGCCATATATTTGTTTATCTATGTTTTGCTTTTCTCCTGTTGTCCTTGACTTAAACAAAATACGCATTTCATAGCATGCAATCTCTTTGCTATGGTGCTGGATGACCCCACTTAACAGTTTTCACCTGCCATGACAATTTCATTCATACCAATTTACCAACACTTCAGGTAACCTTGAATTGGTAAAGCAAATCATTCTAATAAATGAATGAAGAACCATAACAATGAAGTTAAAACTTAAACCTTTCCAACCACACCGTATCCAATCACAAGCATTAGGGACTTACTGAGGCAACAAGCTTCTCCACGCAGTCAGGGGCCACACTGTGGAGGTGTGTCAGGTGGAACTGCAGGTGGACCTTGTTGTTGAGCATGTCCTGGCATAGTGGGCAACGTAACATTGGCTGGACAGAGTGCTGCGTCATCACGTGCATTCTGAGACGATTCAAGTCTGTGTTGGTGAACTTGCAGTAGGGGCACATCTGGGTGGCAGAGAGAGAGGGGAGAGGGGAAACAGATCCACAAAGGGTCAATGGGGTGAACTAGGTGCAGTGGGCCTGCTTGAAGAGGAGCTGTAGATCAGGCGGGAGGCTGGGGCCCCTTCCCTCAAGCACAGCTGATCACAACAACCGTGTCATACTGAGCACCACTGAGTCTTGGCACCTACTTCAAAGTGTTCCCATCTGTCAAATACTATATAGATTTTCCACCTTATACACAATTAGCAGTCCAACTGCAGCAGAAAGGCTAAAATAATTTTGAGTTGATCTGGGGAAAATCCTGCCTAATATAAAAAGGGTCAGTGAGATAACTAACTAAAAATGATTAGAAGTATATTTTTACATTACTTCTTTTAATTGATGTGGAGTTTTCAAGCTTATAATGAGGCATTGGTATTTGAAGATGGAATAACCTTTAGCAAGAGTCCCCTAATTCAAAGACTTTTAAAAACAGAGGGTTTTATGCATTTTTTAACATCTGAAGACATCAATGTTTTAAAAAAATGGTGTGGCTTGTAACTCTCACCTGCTCTGCAGCGCTCTTCTCAGCTGTCCTGGGACGCTTTGAGGAGAGAGGGCTCTCCGAGGTCTCCGACCGAGAAGAGGGCCTTTTGGAGGGGATCGGGGAATCTGACTGGTGCCGTTCCGAGTGGCCAGACACTGCTGCACATTCAAACAGACGCACACAAACACGGAGAGATAAAGAGAAGAGAGCAGGCATGTCAAGACAAGGTGAGGACTTGGCAGCCTGGGAGCACGTCAATCAATAACACTGTGGATAAAGGGCTTTGGAATGTCTTTCTTAAATGTGATAAAACTGCATTTAATGGGAATTGGGCATAGAATGTGTTGTTATCAAACTCATGTCTCCCCATAAAAAAGACCACACATTTTTTACTGGTCTTTCCATGCTGCTGTAGGTGAGCTGTTTATTTCATTGTTGGTTCTTAGGATATCGTACAACACTGTTTTCAAGTGCGAATGAAAAATATAAATTTGCAAGTGTTCAATTTTTGGATTTCATTCCATATCTTTAGTCTATGTGAGTTTATAAACATGAGAGGAGGTTCACACACATCTTGAAACCTCATCATACAACTGTTAAACTGTTTATATTTATTCTTGTTTCAAATACATCTGCTCAAATGTCAGCTGATGTAGAGTTTTTCTAAGCTATAGATTTACTTTACCCATTAAGTGATCCTCATATTGTAATAGGAGCATACTGCACGTAAGAAGACTTCTATACACATTTCTTCAACCATCTTAAAGGCAAAAAGCAGAGGTCAAGCAGATGGAAGAATTTGACATTTTGAGAGACAGTTCTACCAATCCTAAATGTTGGTTAATTTTAAAAGAGCACTGAGGCATTTTTTTAAGAATCAAGAAATACATGTTTTTATTTATATACAGTTGGTCTCAGCTTTGAAAATTCCTCAGCTCTATGTTTCCAAAAGTAGGGAAATGCCAGCAAAATTCTCAGTTTCAATGGCATTTCTGTAAAAGGTAAGCCTTATCTATTGTTTTGTGGTTTCTATGGAAATGGACTGTGACAAAGACAAAAAGAGCACAGCAAGATTAGAAAACCTCCTTCCCCTTGAACATTTTTTTATGTTTCCTCAAAGCTAGGTCACATATGACAACAAGCTCTCATTTAAGTCAAATATTGCAAGACAAAAATATGCCATTGGGCTCAAAGGAAGTATCAGTCGGATGATTAGTCAAGCATATTCACAGGATACAGCCATGCTTCGGTGCCCAGTCTGTGGAAATATAAAAAAGGGCTACATTCATTGTCGGTTTCCTGCCAATCTTTGAAAATATGTCTTATTATCGTCACCTATACAGCTACCTCAAGTGTTTCACTAGCTCAAAAACTGAATCACACAGCTAATCCTTTTAATGAAAACAACACCAATATTAACAAAGAAGCATGTCTGAAGAGCAATGCGTCACTCAAGAGCCCCTGCAAACCACTTTAAAATGACTCCACTTTATAAAAACAGAAATTCATCAGAGTTGAGCACTCTGCTAAGCATTAAGGGCTCACAGAGGAGCTAAATGCACATGGAGCCAGCATGGGGGGGCTGTAGTATCATCAAGCTTTGTCACTAGTGGAAAGAATTCATTCTGAAACTTAAAGACGTGTCTTACCAAACCCTAACAAGCCCATAAAGAGTTAAATGTGGCCTGATTTGTACAGTCCTAGGAGGGAAAATTGAGAACAGAGGGCATTGGAAGGGGAGGGTGATTTGGCGGGGGGTCAGGTTAAGCAGGGCTGACCACGCTCCTGCTCAAGACATTAAAATGTCAGCTCCAATCAGGACGAGGGGAGTTGAGCTGATTACCCAGTGGGGGACCTAGCTTTGGACAGAGCAGCCTGCAAGATCTCCCGGAGACACTGGGATCAGCCGGGGACGCCCTATTAGGGTCCAGTCACAGGCAATCCTATTAAACACATCTGCCAATAAACAAAGGGAAAGTTAAACAAAAGGAACCTCCCATTCCCTGACATTAACCTCTCAGTCATGGCGATGTCCTCACCAACTCCACTTCAGTTCACTCCTACTGCAACTGAACTCATCTCCCGAGGAAAACAACAAGGGACATCTGTGGTCACTTTCACATCTCAACTACCTGGTTGATCTTTGGACTACTCAAGTTTAGGGATCATAATAACATTTAATAACGAGAACATATGTTTCTTTAAAAATAAATTCTCTCTTTTTCTGGCCTCTTGAGTTAGTTAGAAAATAATGACTTCTGCATCTTTACTTTTTGTCTCTCCATCAAGGCAGTGAAGGAAATTATGTTCTTCAAGACAAAGGACCCAAACAGTAGCCTCAACCAAACGACATCTGTTAAAACTATTAATATCAGATTGTAACACTTTTAAGCACCTGCCTTTTAGTGTAAATTCCACAAAGACGGAAAGAAACAAGCAGAGCAGCTGCTACAGCTTAAATATGTATAATTGCCATTCACTGTGAATTACTTAAGTGTTGTAACAGAAAGACAAAGTAAAGAAATGAATTCTAGAGCAGGTAACAATAGGGTTTATACCGCTGATCTAAAGTACATACAATACAGGAAGCAAACATGGATTACAAACAAGTATCCTCTAAACCTCATGATAAAGAGGATAAATATAATTGATGATAAAGTATATTCCATTTCTACAATTGCTCCAAAAGCACCAGAGAGGTGAAACAAGTGGCTGTTTGAATCTGAAAGGGGCCCATACAGTTTTATGTGTGCGTGTGTGTGAGGGAAACACAGAGAGAGAGGGACAGATGGAAGGCTGGGAGGCTTACTCAGACACAGTCTTTCTCGTCATGGCCAATTAGGACTCCATAAATCTGATCAATTGCTTCTCTTAAGAACACTACACCAGCACCATGACTAACATCAAACTACTGTATCCTGTTTTTCCGTGTCAAGGGTGATGAAAAAGATGACCAAAACATTGCCAAGTTGTGAAATGAAATATAGTTTTTTTTCTCCCTACACCGTTTTACACGGCAGATTGGAAACTAGTGTCCGAGCATTGCTGCGTTCACGTGAGACATTAGGATCTACAATCTGAACCCATAACATTGGGTCCTGATTGGACAAGTGTAGGACTTTTAGAGGACAAAAATGATGTCAATAGAGAAAAACAAAAGGACTCGGGTTAAATGTGCTATGACACTGCTTTAGAAAGACCTAGAACAACAGTACATGCGTATATCTGTATTTGACCTTGGTGGATGGTTAGATTAATGCTTCTCCCATTCACAAATAGTCCTCTACAGAGACCACTATCGGCTCCCCCGCCGATGGTGACCTTAATGTCTGTCAGGAGTCTGTCTGCTACGCTGACCTCTTCTGCCTGGTCATTAGACACAAATCCCCCATCCACACCAAACCTCTTCTGACAGATACACAGGGTGGGTTTTTGTTTGAAAGCACAAAAGGCAAGGCAGGAGTGGAGAAACCTAAGAGTCAATTAGGTGATTATTAATTCATGTCCCTTTTCCGTAAACCAGAAGCTTTTGCGCTGTCGAGTCCCGTAAGTGAATTGGACTTTGGCACCTCGTCTCACCTCTCATAACTGGACTGTATTATTCAAGCAGCAAAGGGGCTGTCAGCACACTGCACCACTCTCTGGAGCAATCACAGCCTTGTTGTGCTTTTAAGGGAAAAAAAGGTGCCTGCTGGACAGAGTGACTGACACAGCACAGAACAGCACAGCCTGAATTAACTACAACAGGTCATCTAATAATAATAATAATAATAATAGATTTAATTTGTTAGCGCTTTTACAGGTGCTCAAAGACGCTTTACAGATAATAGTGAAGAAAAAAGAAAAGAGAAGAAAGGAACAACAAATAAATATATACGGTAGTTAAAGTTAAAGTCAAATAATACAAAAACAATCTAACATGAAAAGTCAGATTGAAAAGGTGAGTTTTTGTGAGTTTTTTGAAGGTGGTGAGGTCGGTGCAGTCTCTGATGGGTTGTGGGAGTGAGTTCCAAAGGGAGGGGGCAGCGACGGAGAAGGCTCTGTCCCCACAGGTCCGGTGATTGGTGCGGGTGGGGATGGATAGGAGGTTGGCTTCTGATGAGCGGAGGCAGCGGGAAGGGGTGTGGTGGTGCAGCAGGTCTGTGAGGTAGGGGGGGGCCTGGTTGTTGAGGGCTTGTATGTACATCTGACATTTAAATCTTCCAGGAGTGCAATCACAGCTGCCATTAATACGCTGTGTCCTTGGGAGAGGTTATCCATATTCTAAAACGAGTGACTTACAGTAAACAGTCAAGCAGTGAAAGATGGGAAAAAGATTAGTGGTGTTTTGGAATTCCCCTCATTCGGCTGACATGGGGTCCTCATCATCTCTGGAGCCTCTGAACCCTTATTACCACAGTTCCTGTCTCGCCGCGGCAGCTTCAGGCCTCCGGTTGTAAAAGACATAACCTATCATCCAGTCCGTGCAAGCCAGCGAGGCTGCATAACTTTACTGTCGCTTTGCCCAGAACAGCCACAGTCTGCCAATCACTTAAAACTGAAGCTCAGCCCACAATTCCTCTACATTATGAACCTCCTTAGTGTTATACTTTCTGAAGATGTCCTCTGATCCAAAACTCCCTAAAACCTTTCACCTTCACACTGTAGAGGGCTTCTGACGGGTCTCCCTGCAATGTAGAATTTCTTTTTATCTGTATTCCCTGTGCAAGTTGACTATTAATATGGAGATGACTCAACTCCCCCAGTGCTACAAGTCGTTGTCTGTTAATGCTATGCTAACAATACCCGAATATTGTCTGTTCCCTGTCCCTATTTCCATCAAGGTTTTCAATCTATAGCTTGTGTCAGCGCCCAGAGCAATAAAGGGCAGTGTTGCATTTCATATTATATTTCTCAGGTGATTATGCTGCATTCGAAATACAAGAAAATGAAATACATTGATTTAAAAGGCAATATTGAAGCTACATATGAAATCATTTCCTATTATTTATGAAGTCCAAGATAAAAAACACTTCACTGTGCTGTATGACTTGTATGCAGCTAAACAACAGGAGTGCAAGAAAAGCCACTGGGAGATAAAGAAATTGAGTGGAGATATTAATTAGCAGAAGCGTTATTAATCTTCGAGCCACTGAACAACAGGGTGACACGACGTTCACCTTTACAGGACGCTTTGAGAGACAGCACTGGTGCTGGCCCATTAGACAACCCGTGGTAAAACTCATAAACACTGAGCTTTCAGGGAGTTGGCTCACAAACAAGGACAATTTATGGCCTATTATCTTCAAAGACAAAAGGAATTACAAATTTGAGAGATGACAAGCACTCAAAGGACGTGATATGAATATGTAAACATTGTCACTGTTCGGCTTCCTGATCAAGCAGACAGAGCACTACTTAGGGTTTAAAAGCAATACCAAAAAAATCCCCATTGCACTGCATGTCTCCCAGTTCAGAGCAAGAATAAAACAATCTTAAATAATTTGATTGTATCTAACCATAAGCAAAAACCATAGCAAATATTAAATCCACATATCTGCACTGTTATAAGAAAAACCGTCCATGGTAACAGTACAAAATTAAAGACTGCAATGCCAAGGTGCTGGGTCTAGGGGATGCTAATCTGTATGTTTATTATCCAGAGTAAAGGCAGCATCTGCAGCACACAAGACAACATCTGTTTCACTTACACTCAATACACCTGGATGTGCACATGTGCATGCAAAAGCACATTTTTGTGGACATGGAGCCAAAAACACACCATTGTATAAGCACACCCAGAGGCCCAGTCTTCATTTAAACAGTTTCAAAGGTATAATGTAAACATTTAACTTAATATAACACATATCACATTTTGTATCTGGTTTGTGTGAAAACCTGCTGTAAAACACACAACACAGGAGTGTACAATCCTGTAGAAGTAATTTAAGATAAAAAGAAAATGTTTATTTTAACACATCTGTCAAAATATGTATAGTTTTAACCGTATTTTTTTTTCATAATGTGAAAAATAAGTGCCAACACACTATCTCTATAATTGCATTTTACTATCCCTCAAAAGTCTACTGCACATGCCTAAAACCTCAGCATGACAATCAAAACAAAACATCTGTGCAGTCTGGCGTTCAGTCTGGAATGCATTAAGGTTGATTATGTATATTTAGATTTCACTTTTTTAATGTTGTTAGCTCATCACATAAAAGATAAAAGCAATGTTTTCTGGCAAAATGAAGTAGGAAAACAACACAAAACATATGCACCATTTGTATACAAGAAGTGTGAAAACAGTGTGCAGCAGATAATCAGTGTTGCATGTCGTGTTTAATTGGTGCTCCTCAAAACTATGTCAAAATACTCCTACACACTTTTACAGTAACAATTAGGCCCAAGCTAACACAGACACATTCCAGCATGGCAAGTGATGGTAAAAAGGGATTCACTGCATACAAACATGTGCTTTCTGCCTTTAATATTAAAAAACGAAATAACTTACAATATAATTTTAAAGTACAATTATTTCCAATTTTCCAACATTTACAGTAGTGGTGGCAAGATAATTGAGCTTTTTGTCCCTCAAGCACTCGTTTTATGCACTGTTTTCCTGACTAAATTCAAATATCTTGCATTGTTTTGGACAAACAAATACAACCAAAAAGACACAGATTTGTACAATGCTTGTTAAAAAATATGCTGGAATTTCCTACTTCTATTGCGGAAAACATAATAATCATACATAAGAATGTAAGGATAAGAGTATGAGAATAATTATTTAACCAGATACATTTCAGGATTATTTTTCTTACGAAACCCTTTCTAATGTCTCCTTATCAACGCCCTCCCCCCTTTGCAACCTTCAATAAAACCTTTTCCATACATTTATGTTAAGTATGTCGAATAATATTGTTTCCAAGTCTGCAGGCGAATTAACAATTCCCCTACTTCCTCTTCTTTCTGCTCTCTTAACCTTTCAATCTTCCTAGCGCTCACCCTCCTGCCTTGCTCCGTGCTGCATCCCCATACATTCAGCTGCTGCAAAAACACAGCACCTGCTTTAATGAAGGGAAGGAACCCATTCCTATGCAGAAGCTCTCCCCTTTTGTCAGTGCTGTCTCAGCTAGGTGTAGAAGGAGTGAGGAGAGAAAAAGAGAGATATCCTCATGGCTATCCATTTATACATATTTCATACGAATACAAATGATCCTTTGAATTACTAATCATGCAGGATGATTAAATGGCATAGCTAACCTGAGCGTCTTCCATTGAGATTTTTGTATTTTACTTATAATTACTTTTACTGTTATTTTGTTTGTTCTTCTCTCATAATATATACTTATGATAATGTACTGTATAATCACAAAACGTTGCTCCACATTTTCGCTGCGGTGCGGGGAGCATATGACATTTACATATGTCTGAATGCCTGTACATGTATATACTGTATGTATCATATTGAGATAAATAAAAAAACAGCAAAATAATGAAGGCATCTTTCAAAAGATGACAAGCTGAATACATATGCATTTAACAAAGGCTTCTGATGTACCTCTAAATGATTTTAATGAATACTGAGGAGCTGTGGAACAAGAAAGAGAAAATAAGATTGACAGTGGCTTTAAAAAGGAGGAAGCCTTTTTACTGTGTTCGCTAATGCTGTCTGTCTGACAGTGACTGTCATTTGTAAGGAACAATGTTGTGCTCTGTTCCAACAGCTACATGACAACGATGAGAAGAAATACTTCAATAGTTCTAATGATGGACCTTAGAAACAGCTCAGCCTCAGACAGTGGGAGACCGAACACCTTTCAGATAAATAACAGGTTGGCCGAGACGCTCAGACACCATCTTTTAACATGCACACTTTTTTGTGTGCCTACTGTAGAAACATCTTCAGACAATCACTAGCCCAAACAAGCGCTCCTCTGTTTACCGAATGCATTGTGAGGTCTCCCTGGCTTTTTTCGTTACAAGGTGGTTTTCTGCGCTTGCTTTGAATGGGCATTGTATTCATCAATCACAAAAGTTTGAAGTACAAAAAGGGACCCTTCCATTAAACTACAGCTGTCTACCTTTCGCTGACAACACTGCCTTGAACCCACCACCCCAACATACCCACCCTACTTTTCACTGACATCAAACAGAACCTCAGACCTGGTTCCCTAATGCGCATTCTATTTTTAACGAAGCATTTCTAATAAGCTGCTGGGAAGCTGTACATTTTTCATATGCAAGCATATCTTTCCTTTGTGAAAACACAAAAACACACTTATTTGGTGATTAGCGACTGACAGAGGGGAGGAAAGGAACTGAATATGCTTGTATCAAATTGCATGCCTTTCAAAAAGGAGGAATCCTAATGCGAGGAGTCGTCTTCCTGTGCACCACAGGTATGAGTGAATTATTAATCGGCCAGCTCATTTTAATGCTTTTTAAAGTGCTTTATTTTGATGTGCTAAAACATACTTTTAGCCATATTCAGTCAGGCATGCATATCCTTATTTCTTCCATCAAAGAAGAGTGTCGCCCTTTCAAAGAGCACAAACAACTCAGCCTCATTTAAAATAGAAGTTCGAATATCAAAGACATTTTACAAAGGCTGGGCTTCAAACACTGTGATGAAGTTTTTTTCCTACACTTTATAAAAATCTTAGGTATGCAAAAGGTCCGAATTGTTTTCCAGCTTTTAACCTGACTAGTGTAAATCAAAAACATCCTGGAGTAACACAAGAAGTTAGAAGCATCAATCCATGCCTGTTACTGTTCAGTGTCATCATTATCAAAATCTCTTCTATTGAAAAAGAGATGTCTTAACTACAAACATTGTTTTCCTAACAAAGGCGTATATAGTGAATTCTGTTTTAAAAAGAAAAATGTAACTTTAATATAATAGGTTCTCAACTGCTTTCGATATAATAAGATGCAGTGTTACACATACACTGTATATGGAATGTATGTAGGGCCTTCGAGACCCCAATAATACCAAAACTCAAACATTACAAAGTGAAAACCTTTTTTTGCCAAAGTTATCCCGACAAACAGAGAAGAAGAAAATCCATGCATGCTGATCCATTCAAACTGGAAAGTTGTTATGAATACTGCTAAAATAAGACCTTTACCGTTGGCCAGATATAGTTTAGGCCTTAAGCTCCACCCCTCACCCTAAGCCCAACCCCCTGCTTAGGGCTGACCACCTACACCTGTCAATATAAAAGCCCAAAGATAAAACCATCCTGATCTAATAACACGGGTTAGTGTTGTTTGTCTCCTGTTGTGTGTGTGTAGTTGCTATCACATGTGTGCACACACTGGACATGGGCCCAGCTGGAATTACACATACAGGCCCATCTCTTCCCCTCACCGATTGAGCAAAGACAAAACACTGGTCACATGTCAGCTGAACATGTTATCTAATCTGATATTTTATCCTGACTGTTCCTGATGGGATTTATTGCTTGCAAAAAGTGCAACCTTTGAAAGCTAGAATTGAATTTAGGGAGGTCTTTTTTTAGAGAGAGAGTGTAATGTCTTAAAAAGACTTTGAATATGTTTTGTTAAAATAGGTTTGTTTTAATTAAACAAAAGGCCTGTTGTTCAGCGCCATTCAGGTGCAGCGCCACATGTTTCCCGTGAACAGTCTTCCCTAAATGAGTGTGGTGTAAATATTGGCCTTACCTGTCCCTTTGGTGAGCTCCTTCTCCCCCCCACTTTCTCTGTCTTTGGTTTGGTCCTCCTGGTCTGTGGTGGTCTCACTAGCAGCCTCCACATCCTCACTCAGCTCTCCTGAAGGGGGAGGGAGGATGGGATATGTAAATTACCACGCCATCAGAATTGGTGGAAGCACTTAAAGGGACGGCAGCGTTTTTTTCTATAGGAGCTTGCAACAATTACATATGCTGACACACAGTTGCAAGGCTAGCAGACAAAGAGGGCAGAATCTGCTTTCTGCTCTCTGTCCTGTGCTGTCTGATCATCACTGTGAAATTTGTTTTGACAAGTATTTTAAAATCAGAGTTGAATAACAGTGAAGGATTAAAGGCACAGATGTATTCATATTATTAATAAAAATTATTATAAATATTTAAGTTGTTTTGTAATTTGTATTATTATTATATTTATATTTGTATTGCATTGAGAGCTTACTTATTATATTTCAAAAAATGTCAAGACCATGGCAAATATGGTTCCCTCTGTTTAATGTGGTCATAAAACTGCGGAAAAAATAACACATGTGTCCTGAAGTGTGCAGATGGAAAAATAATTGAGTGAGCGCTATCCTTCAAAAGGAAGACCTTAACATAGACAAGCCCCCGTTTTCTTTCTCACACATGAACATACACATATATTACTGGGCCCTTCTGCAATGCAAGGCTCATTTCACTTCTTTTATCCTACTATTGCAACAACAGCAACAAAAATCATAAATATTTAAAACTTTCAGTGCCACAATTCATTTTATTTTTATGCCAAGTCAAAGGCACAAATCCCCTGTAACCGCCTTAAAAGCTTCAGCTCGATATATCAGGCCATTTAGGAGCATTGAAGTCCAAACAATGGATATCCGATAACGCCATTTGTAAGTAACACACAGAGGAAAAGATAGCAAAGACAGATAATAAAAAGGGCATCAATCTTGTTTATTTCCCTCCAGTGCCCCCTGAACATCCCCTTTGCCCGTTAAGTTTGTTTAAAAGTAGTGGGACTTGCATGCAATAGCATTGATTTGACAACAGTAAACTAGGCCGCAGTCAATAGGTCCTATCAGTTATTACACACGTCAGCTAATTCTCAGCAAATGTACTTAAATGCTCTTTTGAAAATGCTTTCATGCTCAGGTCTCTACTCCATGAGCTATTGATATATTGACAATGCTACAACAGCAACTGAAATATCCTGTTCAAGTATTCAGCCCTGCAGTCATCACGCATCCAATCTTAGCTCACCACATGACTACCCACAGCCAAAACCACTTTTATGGCGATACATTATCCCCAACACTCACTGTTTAGCATGTCAGTTGTGAAACATTGCGTACACTGTACACAGAGTTGACATCGTGTTCGTTCTCTAACTCCGGTTTGTGTCATTATCACGGATACACTTTGAAGACTCATACATTTCTGAACCACACTGCTCTTTTCACAGTCCCTTTCCTGATGACAAGTCTTACCCATAGATACAATATTCAGATGTTTTTCTCTTCATAAGTAAATGCATTATGCAAACAAGTCATGTTTATAAAAGAAAAATACATTAAAGGAAAGAACAGTTTTTAAACTTGACATTTCATTTTCTATTGTGTATGTTAAATACATTCAACTGTCTTTGTTGTGTATGCAGAAAAAAAAGGTGTGTATTTAAGAATATATACAACATGTTCTGCAATTTTTAAGGCAAATACAAAACTGGCTGGCTGTTTAAAGGTTGAATAAATACACACTGGCTACAGAATAATGTAATTGTATTATCAATTTGTATTCATATGGGGTTATCCAGTTAAAAAACTAATAAAATCGAAGTTGTGGAAAACACCTTTGTATTACCGGCAGGAAAAGAGCAATATCTTCCATTTCCAGCTTGCTGACAGGAATGCTGTAGCAATGCTTGCAGCTTTTAGAGCAGAGTGATTGGTGAATGCTTTGTGTTGTTACACATTATAGCTAAAGGCTGATCCTGTGATCCAATGATTGTGTGTTCAAATAAAGATATTTAAAAGGGATGACTGACTCCTTGTATAAAAGCATATTTAAGTGTTCCCTCGATCCCACACACACGAATACATTTTATTATTTTATTTTTAACCATGTTTCTATTGTGTTTCCAAGGCAACTCATGAATTCCATCCAGTGCGGCCTATGCTGGTGAGGCGGATCTGAAACATTCCCAGGAAACCAGAGATCCCAAAATCACATCTAACTCCTGCTTGCATACATATTCTCCGTAAGAATTAGGATTCTGCAGAGCTGCATAGGGGCTCAGATTACAAAATAATCCCCAGCTAAATTTGTTCACCTTTAAAACCAGGGTAAGGTGTCATTTTGTAGCTATGTGACACTTGCAGTGAGACTAATTCCCTTCCTACACATTATTACTCACTTTGTGCTCATTACTGTGATAGGCAGCCAACAGTCTGAAGCCATTCAGCGTCCCTGCCCACCCATAACTTCCTGCACACCAACTGTACATGCTGACATTATATTTTTTCCTCTATGTGCTTTCAAGCTTCTTTATTTAGATGTTTAATCAACATATATGACACTAGCATACAGCACACAGGGCCCTGTCCATAATTTATGCAGAAATGCAGACATTTAATTCCAGGAGCAGCATTACATCTTTAAGTGGCAAATAGCTTCGCCTATTCCTCATCTCATCTCCAACAGTATTACAGCATGATTAAAGCCAGGCCCACCGTAATTAATGAAAGGTCATGAGTGGCCTAAGAGTAGGATGCAAATTGAAGAGACACTAAAACTGTAGCCAAAGATTAACTCTGGAAATAGATGAGGAGAAACACTCAAAGCTATGGCAGCAGGCCATTTCTAACCCAAATCTGAGAGATGTTAAGGACAATAGCCTGAAGGTTGTCTTCTAATTAATTGTCTTCATTAACCATCCTAATACAATGATATGAAACAGTTCCATTAATCTAATCATGCAAGCTGAATAAGCCCTTTGCCGACACAGAGATTACACTCATCTATTCTGAGCGTATAAATATCAGCTTTGCTCTGCCAGTCACTCAGTGGGGACAGTCCATGGGCTCACTGTTCCAGCATCTCGCAGACAGACACGCGCAGACATTGCAGACGTTACGAACACACACACACACACACACACACACACACACACACACACACACACACACACACACACACACACACACACACACACACACACACACACACACACACACACACACACACACACACACACACACACACACACGCTCAGCAGCCTTCCCCTCTTGTGTTTTGCCAGTGAGTGCAGGAGCTTAATCAGACCCATAGGTGTCACTCTATACAAGCTGGGAGAGAGCGACTTGCTCACACACATTAATGAGGTGCGGGGGGAAGGGGCCGAGTAGCAACAGACAGAAGAACACATGGGGAAGGGGAAAAGGGAAGAAATATGTGGAGATGACAAAAACAGATGCTATGGAAGAGGCGTCCGGTGAAGATGAGACACTGAAAATGGCAAGATTACCTTCAGATGAGAGAGAGCAGCCTTCCTTTCCCCTGAAGAGCAGTGATTACACTAATGCTAATCAGACTGACAAGCACAAACGGCCTAATAAATAATTGATGGTAACCACTGCACTTTCCAGTATTCCTTCCCAGACTGTAGAGAAGAGCAGCAGCAAGTAATAATAGTCACTCTAGATATCTTTCACTAGGTCAGGCTCCTCCTCTATCCTCGGCCTCAGCAGAATACACTGCTATGATGATAACTGCCTTTCTTAAAGTACAGAATTCCAGTCCTACCTGAGAAGGGTTGCAGTCTTCCTCAAACAGCAGTGTCAGGCTGCTCTTTTTAGTTGCATATACAGTCACCAACACTGTCTTGTCTGTCTCTCTTGGCTTTTGTATAAGTCCTGAAGAACCAGCGCGGGGGCTGAGCTGAGCTTCTCCCTCTCCCCGGCTCTCGAGTGGGGCTGAGCTCTGCTTCTCTCTGGGCTCTTGTGTGGAGCTGTGAGTCTAAGCTCTCATTACTCTCATTATGATTATTGAGGCTGTTGTTATCATTTTAACCAGGTGTCAGAGGACCGCACTGTAAATCAGAGAAGTGTGCTCCCCCCACCTGCTATATCCAGGGCCGGACAGCTTCCTTTTCTTTAACGCTGCACTGTCGGATAAAAAGCAATCTTATTTCACACTTCACAGACTCTATCTTTCTCCCCTACTTTTTCTTTTAAAAATCCCCCTCTTGCTCCCCCCATCATGCCTTGCACCCCTTCCTAATATCAAAGTTGGCCTGACTCTGGACTAGAGGGTGCAAAATGAAAGTGACAGGAGGGTACCATGGGACAATGAGACACAGGACCCATGCTGAGGGCTTTCATGCATTGTCCGCTCCTCATATCAGCACCTCTGTACCCCGTACGCAAGACCCCCCTTTTAAAGCAATACACACAGGAAAACACTACCAACCCCTCGTAACCCTCCCTCTGCACAGACACACATACGCACACACACACACTCACTCACTCCCTCACAGACGCTCCCTCTGTACATCCTCACAAGCTACCTCTGATAAAACCACAACAGAGAAAAACATGCCCACAATCTAGCCAGAGACAAGAGGGGCTTTTGCTTATGAACACCCAATAAACCACAACATGGTAACACCAGTAATTGTTTGGCCACTGCACTAAAAAGCATCCAGCTGAGTTAAATTATAGACACATGTTATGTTAACAAAAAATGCTTTTTAAATATGACACTGATATGCACTTTAATCATTATATTATTTAATATGAACATCACATTTGAATACGAGATACATTTGGAAATGCAAACAGTAATATTTAAAATGTAAAATACATAATTGCACCAAAAAATCAATGTAGTAAAATGTCAGAAAACGCATATAAAACCTGCCATACACACACAACATGAGAGTGTATCTGCCTCTGTACTCTTCTCTCGTACTCTCACTCCCTCTCTCCCACACACTTTCACATTTTGAAAGGAAAGAAGAGTAAGCTACCTCAGTGCTGCTGGTCGGAGTTACGTGTTAGATTCCTGACCTGTCTATGGGGGGACTCGCTGGCCTCTCCCTGCTGGCCCTGCTGTGACCTCAGGATCTAAATGTGAATGAATACTTTGTGTCTCCATGGGGCTAAGGGCAGGGGGGGGAGAGGAGGAGGGTAGCAGAGGAGGAGGAGGCGCAGGAGATGGAGGAGGGGTGCGGGGTTAGGGCAGCTAATAACTAAAAAACTTTAAACGGCAAGTTAATCACAAACAGCAGTGATAGCTCACACTGCCCTAGAACAATATCGTGGCTTCCCCTCCTCCACTGCTCTCCCGGTGGTGCCTGCTCATCAAACCTCCCATAGGTCTTCCACACAACACTTAATTTGATCCCCCTTCCCTTTCAAAGTCACTGGCCATTTTAAAGTATGCTCAGCACAATCAGGTCACAAAGTCATACACAAAAGTCATGTATTCTCTAACATATCAAATATATTTAAACAGATAAAAACATAGCTAAATTGACCGCTGTTTTCTGCTCTTGATACTCAGTTATTATGTTATTAATGTATTAAATATGTTCCCTAACGTGATATCTCGTGGGAAATGATACTAATTAGAAATATTTCTCGTGATAATGGCATGTTTAGATACATGGCAAATAAAGTGGATAAAGTATGTGCCGCTCTATTTCTTTCCTCTTTGTGTTTTACTTGAGTGATGAAGGAGAGGAGGATCTGGGTTAATGTGGCTACACAGGGAGTGAGCATTCAGGGACTGCTCATGCTTCCGTCCCAGCTGACACACACACACACACACACACACACACACACACACACACACACACACACACACACACACACACACAGTGACTTTCTTGAATGTCCAAGATGATGATCGCTCGGTATCGCATATTATGTCCACAATGGAAGATGCAGGCTGTACTTTTCCCTGCTGGATGGTGGACTAAAAGCCTGGATAGGGGGCAAAAACATCACTGGGCAGTGCTCTTCCATCTACTCTGCCTGAGGGACATTGTCCTGCACAAAGAGTCACTCTGCCTTTCTGCCACCCCCCGCCATTCATTTATGCTTGTCTCCTTCCATTGCTGCCTCCTCTTAAATCAACCTCCTTTTACTAATGCATCTTTTTCCTCTAGCTCACACTACAATGCCTTCACCTATTTGCAGCTATTCAAAGGGACCAAACAGAATTGGGGTGGGTTGACAGAGTGGGGGTGGCTGAAGGGGTGTCTAAAAAAGAGGGGAATAAAGCATCACCACTGTCATGAAGGGCAATCACATCAACTCTGAAATATTCACCAGTGGGTTGGAAAATGCGATGGTACAGTTATGACAGGCGAACAGGCAACTTCCCCCACTCTAGCCCACAGCCCCCCGCCCTTCTCTCCATCAGGGCGGAAGCGCGGTGGACACTCTGAATATGTATAACCCGGAAAATGTATTGATTTTTCATTTGGCAAAAAAGGGACACAAAAATCACATAACCTGAAACTGTCACAGCTCTTTTGTTCATAGCTCATCTCTCCTGATGTTTGGCTTTTGCCACAAACTCTCTTTAATTACCAGGTACAGCAAGCTTCAGAGCCTATCTCCACAGAGACACAGCCACATACAGCCTGCTGGGCCTAACAAGACAGCACACATCTATTATATATGACATACATCCAGCAGCTTTTGTTTCATATCTGACTAATAAGCGCACTGAATATGAATATACCCACAGTTTGTTTTGTTATTTTACGCAAGATAAAGAGCAAAAAGCTCTCTTGAAGAAAACCTTGAAAATTAAAAACAAAGTATGCCACATTAGAAGCTGCAATTCTATATTAAAAACAAATGCTGGACCTAGGATTAATTTGATGTGCTTTTCTAAATAGTTCTGCTTTACATAGTAATTATTCTATCGATCTAAGTTTACCCAGGTATAGGCAGGTGCTTGTATGTTTGTCTGAGTGTGCACACTTGTGTGTGTGTGTGTGTGTGTGTCCATTAACAGGTACTTATCTGTTTATCTCTCCTTTTAGGCACTGCAGGCCAGTACAGTGGACTGTCTGAAAAAGATCTCTGCCTGTCGATTTATCGAATGCACCATTTGCATATCTTTGTAGTGCATCCATCTGCCTGTGGACTGTTCTGTGGAGGTATTAGCTCAGAAAATCAATGCTGCCATGGTTGGATGTATGTAGGGCCTACATCGGCGCGTGTTAGGAGTCCTGCTCACAGCTCCCACATGGGTCCTATTTAAATGAATCCTGTCGGCAAAGGCTCTACTGCCGGTCTTTCAATTTCTGTGAACTTAAAGTACATAAACACATTTCTCCGCATGCCCCTCCGTAGTGGGCTGGTTTGCCTTTCACCTCGATGGTCGTCCTGTCTGCATCCATAGCAAAGGGCCTAACCAGATTTAGTTTGTTTATGAAAGCGTACGCCCAGATAAAACAGAATAAGACAAGGTTATGAATACCAATTTTTCTAATCAATTTGTATCCGAAATATAAAATCTAGGGTATCATTGATGTGTTTGCTCTCAAAAGTTTAACGGCTTGCTCCGCTCTGATGTTTCAGGTTAGTTTAGAGGAGAGGTAGAGCATAGCGGGCTGGTGTTTTATCTTACTTTTTTATAAAGCCCATTTTTTTTATTTGTAAATCATACACAGCTGTACAGATATACCTTGAGACACTTTGTGAAGCATCACTATACTGTCATTTTCTGGTAGATACTGCAGTGGATACAGTGTGCAACTTTTCTTCTAACAACCACCCCGGCTGGTTGCTCATAGCTAATTGCTAAAGAAATCCAATGATTACACTGCACAGGCACTTTAAAACATCCATGAGAGTGCTACCACTTATTGAAAAAAAAACTCTTGCTACCTCTATCCATTCAGTTTCTAATACAAATCAAACACAGGGAGCTTTCTTTCACCATTTGTCTTTCTTTCTGTTCCTCTTTGCATAGCCCATCCATTACTTGCACATGAAATATGAAAAGGCAATATCCTCTCTGTGTTTGTACTGAAGCGTAATGCAATTGTGTTGTCATTTATAGGAAATAATCGCAAACCTCTCTTTCATTTTCCAGTTCAAATAACCATGAAAAATTAGCCTTCAATGTCAGGGAGGACAACAAAGGGATGCACACAGACTATTGCTTCACCACCGCGCTTGACATTTCTCCTTAATAGGAAAACGGGTGGTTGTTTCTATCTTTCTTTTTCAATCTTTTTCTTTTTCTAACCTCATTTTTCCCCTAATTAAAAAGTTCTGCACTTAGATCTCTGTACATCTTTTGTGCGTCTTTCTTCACTGTGGAGCGTCTATATGTGAGAGTTGGAGGGTTAGAAAACTCCGGTCCCATGCACATTGCACGCTGCTCATTAGCACCTTTACCCCTTTCTGCTAATGGCTACTGTTGGAGGGAGATGTCGCCAGACAACCACTACGGGGCCTAGGTCGCCGTGACTACCGTCCAGCAGCCTGATAGATAAATAATTCAAGAGCTATCAGACTCCCTGGCAGCAGAGCAGTCCCAAAAACACACACTTAAGACACAGCTTGTGAAGGCCTTTCTACCGGATCAGCATTTAACCCTTACAAATGATGTACAACCAGATGTCTGTACAAGACCCCACACAATTAGCCTTAGCAGTAGTCAGAGGATCTTTTAATTTAGAGAAATCTTTATTTTCAGTGTGAGCAACAAAGTAATGGTAATTGCTTTCTGTATTACTGCCATTAAAGGCTTAATAGGCAGGTTGTCTTCCACTGTAATTATGTACAATATAATCAACTAACTTTGCAGTGCAATTATTGGAGATGCATTTAACCAACTTTATGTTTTGCTTGCAACAACAGGAATAGAGAAAGTGAATAAAACTGAATATCAATACTGCGAGTTGTGTACTGTTAGTAAGCATTATTTTAGTCGGAGAGCAAGAATAGATCAGTTTTTTGCTAGTTTATCATTCTCAGATTAATTCATATGTGTTTATCAAGTCAGCTATGTCAACATTTGACAAGGTTATGTCTCAATCCAAACTGGAATCAACACATTTATTCAGAGTCATATATTCTTTTCCCCCCAAAAGGCTGACACTGAATTGCTACGAAACTTTAAAGACACACATACTACCAGCACAGGTCTGGTCCTTTCTCTGGGTTATGAGGCATCAATGTTTTCCTCTTTTCCTTTGCCTTATTTTTACTCTTAGGAGTGAAGAAAGGTTTAAACTATATATCAAAACTGGATAACAAAATGTCATGTAAATATCTATTTAAACAGTGTTATGACTCTTATGGTTTGCTAACATAATACTTTATTCGTATATGCATCATTTTAAACCTGGATTTTATCTGGCACTGGCACTTTTGATGCATATAATGAAATGTTGTCTCAAAAGGCTAATGACATAGTCTCATCTCGTGCAATTAGCTGATCCTTTATTCACTTCTTGTAAAGTATTAATTTATTATCACATAATTCTGCCAGAATTATTTATTTATTTGATTATGCGCACACCTTACAGCCTTAATTGCAAAATAGACTCAGAGCCAGATGATGGGATGCAATGGACCAACTCAACCATCATTTCAACTAGTTATCCTTCTTATCTCAGTGGTACATCCCATCTGTATTCATCTGAGTTTAATCAGTAGGCCAAATTGCTTTAGGCTTTCAATTTTTACCTGAAATATAAAAATGCCTCATAAGGAATATCAACAGAGCACCCTGCATGACAGCTCTCTCTTGCTTTAAAGTGTATGTATCTCTTTCTAACAACACTTTGATTATACGATAAGGTACCTCCACCCAAATAACATTGACCACATGTGCATGTTCATTACAGGTATGTAAGCAAACCTGGTTTTGCCTGTTTCTTAAAAACATGTTATAATACTGTGAAAGTGGTCTGAAAGCTCGGAGAGAGCTGGAACCACGTTGCCCGCTGCGCTGCTCTCCAGAGAAAGAGACTTTTGGAGTGATTACAGTCAAACTCTGCTACTCAGTTATCTTTGGCTCAGCCACAGGAGAGGCAGAGGAGAGACAGGCAAGGAAAAAAATGGAACTGATGATGTGGCTAAAACATGGGCCGCCTAGTCGTAATTTACCAAAATGATTATTACGTCTGATACTGTTCATGTAACGTTTACCACAAAAGAAAAGAAAACCCAGGACCCTCCAGTAGTAATCAACAAAAGATCATAGGATGAGCACCAAGACTGCCTGATGTCCACTAGCTGCAATACAACCATTAACAACAAAGTACATTCTTCCCAAACACTGTCAAGACCAGCTCTGTAGGCGAAGAGATATTATTAGAAAACATTTCAAATGCCCTTGGATTCCGAAGCGGAGGCCAATTAAATGGCTTTGCAGCATCCATTTTGTGCCAAGTGAACAGGTATGAGCAGGAGGGGGGAGGGGGATGATTTGATGGCAGCAGGGGAGGCAGAGGGGAGAGCGCACTGGCAGGTATGTGTTATACCTGATCAGCAGACTGCACTTAATACGGTTTTAATGTATGCACATTGCTGAAACATTATGATGACACAACATCACATAATTGAAGGTAGCTTTAACTTTTCCAGGAAACAGTTATGTTAATGGTCTAAAGATCACATCTGAAGCAATGTAAAACGTAAGGTTTTTCTTCCCGCCTTCTCATCGGTTCAGTGCTGACTGTGCATGTAGGCACATGTAAATGAGCAGGTTGGTCAGAGTGGTGGAGTCCGTAGATCTCTAAGGCACAGTCAGGGATTAACAACACCCTGCCCTGTGGAGAACAAGCTTGCTGCTAAATTGGCACTGTGCTACAGTATATACCATATCTTGCATTTCTATTGTATGCATGTCTATGGTTGTTAGTGTTGCTGTTGTTATTATAATGGGTGCCGTTATTGTCCTTGCTGCAGAAGACTCTTCTCACTCATTAGCTGGAGGTTGGCGAGTTAGGGGTGAAAGCCCAGTAAGGTATGAAATTAATTATTCATCTCAGTGGTTGGTTCTCGGGTGCTGCTATGGTGCCAGAAGCAGGACTCTAACTAGCAGGAGTCTGCCTCTGGAGGACTGATGGAATAAATAATTGAAAAACAATGTTATGCCATGGGTGTCAGTTACCAGGAGAAAGCAAACACTAATCACCAAACTAATCATTTAAACAAGCTGCCTACAACAATAGAGCTCTCTGAGGATTCACAGTTCTTCCCCTGTGTACTGATCCAACATCCTAAAGCTCCATCATGTCCTCTGTCTAGTTCCTGCTTCTGGCTCATGAATTGGCCCAGATACAGCCCCTTCCTCTCCATTCAGCCATGGCTTCTGCTAGCTCCAGCCAGGACCAGTGGCCTCCTGAGAAGGCTGTGATAAGAATTCATTTCTTCCTATTATGTGCTCTTGTCCACTGCCTCAGTTCATCAGTTCAGCGCAACCAAGTCAATGAAAGGGCCTGTAATGAAGCAATCAGATGCAGCCTGGTTCTCTGGGCCCAGCACTCCATTCTACCCTCCCAGACCCTAGCTCCCAGTGCAGGGTGTGCGTTGAAGTGGGGGGTGGTGGTGGTGAGGGGGGGAATGGACACAGTCTGCACTGCATTAATTCAAGACCTTGCCTTTCATAGACTGGAGGATAAGCTGCTCTCACATGTGCTTCTCACCAGGTCTGCTGTCTCCTGTGGATTCATAGAATCATCCAGTTTAAGAGAGCCCCATTAGTTTAACTAGGCTTCAACACTACAACTAAACCAGCCAGACAGGTTTCTGTTGGATTCCATGCTCAGGTTACCAGTGAAGGTGGTTTGATGGAGCTCTTTAACCTTTTCACTCCATTGTCTCCACTGCCATCTCGTCTCTCCTGCCTCTGCTTCTTACACCTCTTCAACATGTGGAAACTATTATGAGGAGTTTGGGAGAGGAATGTATGTGTTGAATCTTAATCGGTGCTTGAAAGTAGAGGATTCTTGGTCTCCTTTGTCTTTTAATGCTGCAAAAGTTTCATTTCGAATTAAAAAGGGCCTTTTTGATCTACCTAATATTGTTTTCTCTCCCTTCAGGGGCTGCAAATGGTTACTGTTATCTTTGATCAGCCTCCCTTCTTTTTATTCTCATAGACACACACATTTACAGTGCAAACACACATGGTAGTTGTATTTTATGGTTTGTGTTACAGAGTGGTCAGGGTTCATTGCTAGGGTGCCAAGGCACACAATAACAGTACTTAAGAGGGGAATAAGGGTTGATACAGAGCAACAATGATGCTTACCATTCACTAACACACCTAATGCAGAGAGAAACTTGGACTCTATAATACTTAAAACATAAGGGTTTTCCCAACTCCCATATTTCCGCTTCCTCCTCTCAATCTTTTCCTACTTTTCTACCCTCCGTAGTTCACCTGCTGCCAGTTTTGGCAGAAAGACCCTGCGGCTGGATTCTACCTGACAAGAGCTCCTTAACAAGCAGCAGTCATTAACCTCCGGAGCAGGCAGCTGCCATGTGATGTAGTGCACTCGGCATGCTGCAGAAGGGCCCTATTGATCCAAGACATACTTGGTGCCTTCCTGGATGTTTATAATCAATATGCAAATGGCCCGCGGCATTGATTCAATATTAATTTTCAATTAGGGAATTCTCGGGGGTCCTGAGGGGTCAATACAGAACTATTCAGAGCAAAGGCTTGAGCAAGTTGCAGGCATTGACGTTCCTCTACCCAAGACAACTTACTTACTGTTTATTTAGCCTGCCCTCCTGTAAGTCCCGATTAAGGCTTTGGATAATAGGCTGAGAGACAGATGGGCCTTTCTGCACTCCTGCAACACTCATTACACAAACTGGATTTTGGGCTAACAGGCCTGTACCAACTAATAAGTCATCATCTCACACTTAGTTCTGTTTCTTGTTATGTCAAGTCTGTTTAGGTAGGATAACCTAAGGTAAACAAATGTACTTTCTCATTAGCTTATATGTTTTACATTTTCCTAACAGATCTCCCCAACTATGTAAAAAATAAGAAATAAATATATAAATGCATTAAACACTTAGTGTTACGTACCTAAATACATAACGGAATTAGCACATTTAAGTGATGCTTATGCCTTACACAGTTAAACAAACACTTTTTCAGACAAGCTTACATTATTAATTGAAACCAACTGCAGCCGCCATGTAATGCTAATAGAGTGAAAAGCCTTTACTGTAAATGGGAAAAGGAAGGCATGGAGGGTAGGGCCCAGCAACCAGCAGGACTGCCATTTACTTAACACTCAATTGTTTCCATAGGCAGACTTACAGTAATGCAGCAACACTCACACAACAGTTCGCCTTTGTTATTTCACAATAAAGGTGCACTAAAATGCAGAAAATCCTGTTCTTTTTACAACCTATGAGGATGAGATGAATAGAAATGTTGAGCAATGAATGAGGTAAGGAATTCCAGGTAAGACATAGAAACAACAGTATTGACTTATAAGCCTGCTATTATTTATGTAAGGCAAGGCAAGGCAAGGCAAGTTTATTTATATAGCACCTTTCAACACAAGTCAATTCAAAGTACTTTACAAAAAATGAAAGACATTAAGAAAATGGCATTTAAAATCAGTCATTTAAAAAGAAAAGATAATAAAATAAACATTAAAAGAAAAAATGCATGGATAAAAGTCACAGTGCAGTCTAAGATATGAATAGTTCAATTAAAAGCAGCGGCAAAAAGAAAAGTCTTTAGTCTGGATTTAAAAGTAGTCAGAGTTGCAGCGGACCTACACGTACAGACATAGTGTCTATCACAGGGAGCTGTGGTTTGCTCTTTGTTACAACTGTCAGACACAGTTTCACCACAAGCTACACTGCATGTAACACGTATAATTAGATTTTTAATAATTACAAGGCTCTAAATTATTGGCCAGAAAAACAGTTTTGTTATATTACCATCAGCGGTAATCATCAGTAAATTGTATTTTTTCCTGAATAGATGGGGATTTTTGAAACCTCCAGAAGAAGGTGGAGGACATAGACATTTAGGAGACTGAGAACAAGAACATAAAACAAAAAAAGTTTCAGCCCTACCATCATGAATCCCTCACTAAAAGGAAAAGTAGAAATTAGATTAGAACAGCGCTTTGATTACTTTTTCTGGCTCTGTAACATCAAGGTTGATACAACAAATAACTAAGTCTCATTTAAAAAACAATATTCAAATGTAACTCTTTTCAAAATTGATTTTCAATTTGTTTGATAACCTGTGCAATTACTTCACAATATTTGTGTTCCCTTTATGGGCTGTGAATAAACTGGCAGAGGGCAATCTTACAGCCGTGTTAACTCACAGAGCAGTAAAGAGCCAGCATGAGAAAATTACTAAGAGTATAACAGAGATAACCTGGTTGGACTATTTGCTGCGCTTTCCTGTAGATGCACTGCCTGAGGTAATTGGTTTAGGGATAACATTAATTACCGCATTGCTCATTAATGGATGAAGCCTTTATTGGTTCCATGGATCAGCAGGACCTGTTAGCCATCATCCTAAGCAATGGTGGATGTAACAAGCTTACATATTGGCATATCAATTAATGCAATCAATTCCTGTCTAGCAGTTGCCATTTCCCCTGTCTACCCCGCCCCCTTCCAATCACCCCTTCTTTCTCCTCTATCATGTATCTGGGTGGCCAGGACAAAAGACCCACGTCAAACCAAAGTTCATTAAGAGACCTCCTAATTGTTCCTTAAACTGAGATCGTTGCAAAGTAGACTGATTAAACCGATGTTAGGGTGTCAGGGCAAAACATGTCTCTGATTGGCCACCAGTACGAGCAGTCCAAGTGATTACAGGGCCTGAAAACACACACAAGGGATGAAACATATAAGCCAAATACTGCTAGAAAAAAAAAAGGGATTCAACATATTTAGTACCCCTCCATTTACTTTTATATCACACAAATTGTGCCTTTAACTTTACTCAGGGGAAAAAGCCTACTTAGTTGTTAACTTCCTTTCTTTATATAAGGTCATTGTGCCTGTTAGGGAGTCATTGATTAAAACTTGAAGTCTTCCTTTCCAAGCATGTACCGAAGGGGCGACTGACTTTGAATACAAGGCTGGTGTGCCCTGGAATAACATGGTGAAATGGGTAGAACATGAGGAATGAATGAGGGAACAGGGTGTGATAACCGAGAGCACACCATGACAAAGTGGAGGGATTTACCGTTGGGCCCGCAGTACTTCATTTGCTTAATAACAGATCACTCTATAAGAAAGTGGCTGCTCTGAGGGGGATATCGCCCAACGAGGATGTCTCACTTGCAGAAATCCTATTTGAAGACAACACCTTTTGAGCGCTCATCCTCCTCCACGCATAAGACGATCAACGCGCATGACAGGCCCCATTAATATGACGCCCTGTGTAACCTTGCTCTTTCTCACTCTTTTCCAACAGGAACACAACTGATAGCCAAGGAGGAGGGGCATTATGTTCTCACTGAGCATGTCACGGTTTCTTTTTGAAATAACGTCTTACATATCCTCCTGAGCCACCTTCCAGAAGGTGAGAGAACTATGTGAAACAGGGTTGGGAGCTGTGTTTGTTATATTTTTGGATTCATGTTGGAGCCAATATTGCCCTTTATGATTAAATCACCAAGAAAACAGGGTGGCCTCATAAGTCTGAAGTCTATCTTAAATGTTTTTGCATAGGGTTTGGGTTCACTCCCTTCAAACTAATATACCATGCAGTCCTTTTTACATCTGTGGCTGCCGGATCAAAAGCTATCACAAATTTGATTTCAGAGAATAAGGAACACTTAATCTCGACGTAAACTGACATACAAAGACAGCACACCTGAATCCATTGGAAAAATAATACTGCAGATAATTATACAAATGCACTTCTTTCTGTAAATTGTATTCAAAATAAATGAATTTTCAAAAGTGTAAAAGTGAGCATACAAACAGAACCCGTACTTCACATGTCAAAGCCTACATTTCTACTTTAACACCTTTGTGACAATCTAAACTAAGCTAAATCAATGCCAACTCCGTTAGACAAAATTGTTTAACAATCAGATAGTCTATTGTAGCTACAGTTAATTCTTAAATACACTATGTGGAACACGCCTCTGGTGATTGCCACTGCAATTCTGTGAAGGTCACTGAGAGTGAGAGGAGGCAACATGTTTGTTGGATAGCGTTATGTGTCGTGCGAGAGACCAGACGTGCAGGCAGTTAGTTGGACAAGCCTTACTCACTCAATGCAGGACCTCCTGGAGGCCCCTGTCCCCTGAGCAACACACAAGTGGGCTGAGCAATTAACAATTTCATGCTGATTGCCTGAAGCATGTTTTGCTATGCCATAAAGATAATAGCATGAAGGGTGCAGTGGCAGCAGCCCCCCCCCCAACCCCCTCCTCTGGTGTTCCTCTATTGCTTCCATCTTTCAATTCTCTCCAGTGCAATTCACATGTTGGAATGGGGCTCTGCCTGCTTGCTTTATTAAAGACACTCTCCCTGCTTAGAGGGCGCATTTAAGAAAAAAAAAATATATAAAGATGACTCCCTGAAGAGTAAACAGGGATGATTATTAAAGGGAAGGAGAAAACTAGAGTCTTGGTCTCCCACTGGCTTCTTGATTTGAAAGTCTAATTTGGCAACTGCACACAACAGGCGTGCAGGTAGACAAAACAAACAGGTTCCATTTCCCCAGACAAAGGGAGCATGCTCAGAGTGGCGGCTGGTGACAGTGCTCATCTTCCTCATTCTCTGCCTCACCATGGCATGACAGCAATCCACTCTGACCATGGAGCTTACCGCTGTGTAACAAGGAAATCTCTGCTCCAGTAAACCTGCTACTCGAATACAGGGCAGCAAATGTAAGAGTGCAAAACACTGCAAGAACGTGGCACAGAACACAGAGTTTTTTCCTCAATTACATTAGTATTCTTTGTGTGTGTGTGTGCGCGCGCTTGCGGTGGGGGCGTAGGCCAACTCACAGTCTTGTGGTAATGTCACATCCCAAATAGATCAGGTCTCTTTTCTTTTAGAACTAACACAGAGTTTTTTCCTCAATTACATTAGTATTCTTTGTGTGTGTGTGTGTGTGTGTGTGTGTGTGTGTGTGTGTGTGTGTGTGTGTGTGTGTGTGTGTGTGTGTGTGTGTGTGTGTGTGTGTTTGTGTGTGAATGTGCTAAAATGGTTGAGTAGTAGAAACAAAGATCAGAATTATCTTGACTTCACAGTTGCTAATATCTATTTAATGACTTTAGTGTATTTTTGGAGAGTTTTTTTTGAAGAATTTACAAATTCTTCAAAAAAAGGCACAGTGCATACAGTAAAAGCAAACAGACCCAGACCAAAGAAAACCGCCACTAATGTGTGGACAACTCTTGCTGTAACACACTGTCCCCAGCCTGATCATTTCACATAAGCCATATACAGTGGAACATAGCACATATGGATTACTTCATTTTTAAGCTGTCTTGATAATGATGTTCTTATGTTAATGAATGCAGATGTTATGAATGCAATGTCTTTGTGGACCATAATGGCAATGTAACATTTTTTGTCATTGTATGAACAGCAGATATTTCCATATACTCTATAAAAGGAAGTGTATCAAAGTCATTATTGGTGAATATCACACAGTAAGGTTTCTATTACCCACCATTATGTCTGTTCACTAGTATCATAATGGCAAATGACTCCACGATAGAATGTGTATTTTTCTTTTTAATAAATATGCCAGTAAAAAAGTTAAAATACACAAGTAGATGACTGCCAATATTAAGTCGGACAGTCTCAGCCAGATAATAAACAATCTACCCCTATTTTCATTGTTTTACTATGTGAAAACAAACCCTAAAGACATAAGGAGGAGCTGTGGACAAAGGGTTGCGCCACCAGCCCCCTCTGGCCCTCTGGCCCGCCCTCCCTGACCCCCCTCCCCACCTCCCAGGCTTCTGGATGCCCTTCCACCCCCCGGCTGTGTGTGAAAGTCCAGCTGGCGCACTGACAAGCTCGACACCTCAGCTGAACGGGGTGCATTACAGGCCCCATATTGTTTATGATATGGAGCCTGTCATTAATTTGCATTAAGTAGCAAACACACACGCATGCACACTTGCCATGCGATAAGGAGAAACATGGTTTTGTGTTAATATATACGATATAGCGTCACACCCCAACCCCAGACACAACATCAACACATGCACAAACACACAGACACACACACACACACACACACACACACACACACACACACACACACACACACACACACACACACACAAAACAACACACTTATAAATTGCAGTCACATCCCCCTGCTAGAAGGGGATGATAATTGCAGACGGCCAATAAATTACTGCTGCCTCCACATCAATTATAAGCATCACGTCTGGCAATGAGGAAAATGAGATCTTGTGACAAATTTCATGAGGCTTGGCTGCCCAGCAGCCTTTCTTAACATGCTACAGATAGCAATCCCTTATCTAGCCTCTGTAATGGGGAGCTACGGATAGAGAGATGGAGCTGCAGCCATTTAATTAAAAAGCTGGGGGTAGGGGGTGGAGAGGTGTAATTCATTGAAAAGGCACAGGAAGGAGACAAAGCCTTTGTCTCCAATACATATTTTGCTCAAAATTGTCACTTATCAGAGGCCAAGCTTGTATCTCCTCTGACAACAATTCTGGAGATTTTTCCTGTCTTTGTGCTCATCCCTCCACTATTTTCTTTCCTGTGCCCCTCCGTCTTCTTTTTTGTTTTTTATATTTCCCAGGAGTCCAGTGTTTTCTCCACTGGGACAGCTCCAGCTTTTTTTTTACGAATGACTGCGGTGGACAGACAGTGGCACTGAATGAAATGGCCCCTGCACCTAATTGTATTCCCACCTGGGGAAGGCAGGCAGGGCGGAGGCTTCAAGAGCAGCAATGAGGATTTATGGCAGATGGGGAGACGGCAAAATAAAACACCAAAAGGGATGGCTCTTAAATCTCATTCCCAGTGCAATATTCATTGTAGTTGCAATAGGGTGTGCTGATAGAGCTTTGAAAAAATGAACGCTGCGTTCAAATTATTGCTGTACTCTCTACTAATATTTAACATCATTAGAAAATCATTAGAAAACCATCATAAAACCTGGGATTATGACCAGAGCATTAAACACAATGATTATTCAGTGTTTTCCTTCTCCGCTTTGCCTTGGAAATTAGATTTGCTCTGCTGCGGCTATGTAGGGGAGAAGTACGAATATTTTTCATGATTACTGTAACATTTGAAAAACATTGGCTTGCATGAATTACTATACCATTATGCAGTTGTGTTTTTCTGCCCAAAAGCAACGTTTTCAACAAGGTTTTGCATGGGATATCATTAATGCATTTTCATGGGGATATCAGCAGGAAGAATGAAAATATTTTACTAAACCTTAACCTTACACAATCTTAACAGTGGGTTGCACAGACACACTGATTGATAGCATGCATAACAAAAAGTAAATGCAAAATAGGAATTAAATTAATTTTCCCTGTGTTTGGCTGCATTGTCAACTACATTATCAGGCTGCAGTGTCAAAGGTGATGGGACAGGAGAATGGCTTTGATGTGGAGAAACCACAAACCATTAACTAAACTGCCGTAATGGATATCAACTTATTTTGGAAAATGTAAGAATAAATCTGGTTTGAAGACTGCATATAATGTGCATATATCTTCAACTGAACTCTCACGTACTACTCTTCTTGAAGAGAGGTAGGGCCAATAGTGTCAGAGGTGAGTCTTTACTTTTTGGGATTTCTCGGCAGCCCCATTATCAAGAGCAGCCATCAGCACAAAGATAAAAGATCCTAATGGAGCTTGCCCTGGTGGAGATGAAAGGTGCAGAGATGGCACTGTTATGAATCTCTAATGCAGCCCATGTTTCTAAGGTAATGACTGACTCTCAGGCCCCTTTCACAGGCTTCCCTGTGTAGGGCCCAGGCGATAAAGGTCTCCTATTTCTTATCACTAAGTAGTAAGGCAGTAACCCTGTGGCCCTTGCTCCAATTGGTTCTGGATAACATACTGAGAAGGTAAACACAATCTGGAAGAAGCACATCTGTGTCTACCCTGATTTTGTCAACAAAAACAGATTAAACAGTTGCAAGGTTGAAACTTGCCAGCACTGAATTTGACTAATGGCCTATTGATACTCCTCAAATGAACAGTAGTCACTTTGGTTGCAATGAGAAGTGGCAGATGGCATACTTTTGGTGGAGCTACTGTATGTTCAAAATAACATTCTCACATTCTTTGTATTACAAAGAGGACAGAAAATATTTTTCATACTAATGCTGACGTGTGCTTGTTCTACAATAGGTGACTAGTATGAACAACATCTTTTTTTGGGTCAGGATGAGCAGCAGGCTAATGTAAGAGCAGTTCCTTGTCAAGCTTTTCAGAGTAATTGAACTGACACTTACGATAAGCAATGTTCTTTTGAATGCATTACTTGGCAGATATTCATGCTTTTGTCCTTTAAACTTTGCCAGCTAAAAATGATGCCCTTTGAACAACAGCGAGAGGTGAAAATACAGTGAGAGAAAGAGCAAGTCTTCCCTCCAGTCCCTTTCACAGGACCTAATGGATTGTGAGCACTTAATGCATTAATCAATCAATATCTCTCACTGTACATCAACGCGACAAAGTTATGAATGACCTTTGTAACAAAAAAAGGACACTTTAATGCACACAAGATTGCTCCTAGGTTAGTAACTTGGGCTCGGTTTTTATCACGCATGATTACACCTCCACAAGGCAGAGGGCCATTAACAGTGCACTAAATATGCTAAGGGTTAGTTGTTATACAATTTGCACATGGATTAGCTGGAGGTAGTGAAAGACTGTAAGCTAGGTCCTGATAGAAAATGACTCATTTATTGATGATGTCCTAATTCAGGTAGCACGCTTGGCCACATAGCATCATAGGAAGTGCTTGCTAGCTTGCTCTAAAAAGACACCATGAAAAGTGCTTTTCATTGTAGGATGGCTCACTCTCTCATTTAAAGATGGCCCCTATCTTTGGATAAAATAATTTAGAAATATTATAAATACTGCGCTATACACCAGTGGTTGCAAATTGAAAGTCTTTATTACTGTTGTGTTGCACACTGCTATCAAGGTCTATTCAATAATAGTCAGTAATTTGCCGAGGTTTTGTGTTGGCGGATAGTGACATTGAATTTTTATGTTAAGACCCTATAAATAACGTTTATTTCATTACTATAAAATCATTTTTTGCACATTTGCGAACCTCATGGTTCTGTTTGTGAACTCATGGAGCATTCCATTTTATTAATTTCTCATTTAATAATTTGACTTTTAAAAACAGATTAAATAAAGATTTTCTTCTTGAGACAAAAGTTAACTACAGACAAATAGGGAAAACGGTACCTTTCGTTCTCTATCTGTATCTTTTTAACAATGTGGATAAGAAAGCATGACAGGAAGTATTGAAGATAATGATGGTGATGATGGGATAGGATAGGGGGAGAGCGAGGTTTGGTAAATCATGATGGGGGGCATGTTTCTGAGTCCCCTCCAGAGCACTGGTGGAGCGTGGAAGTGAAGCGTGGAGACAGAGTGGAACGGACAGGAGCTGACTGCAGAGAGCCAGAGAAAAGAAGAGTCCAGAAAAAGAGAACAAACTAGTGCTATTGTGGTCAATGCACAATGGGTCCTGTAAAGTGACTGCAGAGGGCCCTTAAACAAAGAAGGTAATGCCATTCGCTTTCCCCCACCCAATTAGATTCTTTTGCGCGGTTTAACATGACAAAAACACAGCCCATTTCTCCAAGTTCTGGCTGCCATACTGGCCCCTATGCCAGCTTAAACCGAGTAAGCCCCTGAGCGCTGGCCTGTCTGTTGGACTGACAACGACTTGTGACATGGATTCAAACACATCCACTGTGTTCTCCATTCTCCATAGCAAATATGTGCCCCATCGCAGCTTTCCCAAGTGCTTGAAATATTCAACATATACCTGACAGAAACTCATTTCCAGAGAACCCATAGCTACATAGCACCATAACGGTTAATACTTTTTTGTATTATTTTTGAGTTGTATTTAATTTGTATATTCCACAGGAAAATACCTTTAATTATTGTAATGTCGCCATGTAACAAAAATGTATCAGAGTTTCAAAAATGTGCTTTTGGTAATAGAAAGTGTAGAGACATAAATGTAGTCAAAACACAAATGAACTGAAGATTATATACCAGAGTACTTTAAATAAACAATAAATAGTTAAACTACGGTACAATGAATATCTATATTATAGACTTCTTTTAATGGCTGTTGCTTTGTCTCATCATCTAATATCCCACAACTGAGCATTGCTTTATTTATTTCAAAATGGCTATTCAAGGGCACATATATCATTCCAATATTACAACTACAAAG
The DNA here is from genome assembly GCF_000735185.1 of Notothenia coriiceps. Lineage (NCBI taxonomy): Eukaryota > Metazoa > Chordata > Actinopteri > Perciformes > Nototheniidae > Notothenia > Notothenia coriiceps. The sequence goes on from NW_011349989.1 coordinate 310,502, forward strand.
AACAAAACCACATGTCTCATGAGTGAAACCTGGAAAATGTTTTTATAGCAGCTCTTGGTTCAACATAGCCGACTAATGCAAAAAAGGAGAGAAATTGTCCTCCCCCTTGACTGTGCAGTGCAGCCGAATTGACTCAATATGCTCTCCTGTATGCTTACTGAGCAAGTAGCATGAAAATTGACCTTTGCTTGCTTTCTAAACAGTGGATTATTCTTCTTAATGCTTCAAATTGTTCAGGGTGGGCTTGTTTGCCTTCTGTACGTTTGAAACTGTGGTTTTGCAAAAGAAAGAAAACATACTAAAAGCACTCTTTTCCCAATAACCCTTTTTCCTGTACTTTCTCCGTTTTCAGTATAAATGAAGGACTGTCTACAAGTGTTCAAACTTTTATTCCTTTATTATCCATGTCTGTGTCAGAGGATTCATGTCTTTGCAAATGCAGCAGCATAAGGGAGTTAGTAATTAAATAGTTTTGCTAGTACAATACATACAAGAATAATGAAAGGGTTTGATTAGGGGTCCGGACCTCAGATACTGCTGACACAAATGTGTTTTTGGAAATTGTTTAAATTCATATTGTTGCACTAAAACCCTTTTTCCCTCTCTACGTTTGTGGTGGAAGTTTATCTCTTCAGTAAGCATTTACAGTGTCAATGCCTGGCTCCTAATTCAGTTTCCCTGACGTAAATATCATCAATCATTATGCTGATCCAAGCTCCTTTGCTCCAAATGGACAGTGGGAAGAACAAATCCACAGCCAACTAATAAAACAGCAGCAAATGAGCAGCATTTCCAGACAGACAAAGAGAAACTGTGAGAAATAGGCTGTTAGTTGGACCAGGAGGACATCATAAATCTGACTGAGTCAAACGGTCCAAGATTGTCACAAAACAAATACTGTTTTGTCTCAGAGTGTCACATCTGGCTTAATCGGGCTGAGGGCATATCATTCCTCCAGACTGCCTTTTTTTTAACAAATAGTGCCTGCAGGATCACTGCTCAGTCAGTAGCCACCACACAAGAGACTCTGTACTGTATGTGCTCTGCTCATCAACCACAGTGTTCTTCACAACACTTATTCTGAGATAAGCACTGCCTTACTGTGCGTCAGGTTTATGGGTTAATTCTTGGGAAGTAGTCAGACATGGGCCCCAGGCAGAAGGTGCTTTGTAATCAATGGCAGCCCACTGTAGACTACACTAGTGGTATCACACTCGATGGTGTGAGAATTTCTGTCCATCTGCTGATACACAGCTACATGGGGGCAAGGGGAACAAATCCAGAATAATTCCCAATATCCATCCGTGGAAAGTTTCCTCTAATGTCACACACTAACATCACCAACATACTGCAGAGCCTCCCTCCCACTCATATTATCCTTTTGTGTTTTCAACCAAACTCATCCATTTCTCTTCATCCACCCTCCTCAGGTGGTGTGTAGTGTGCTGTCAAGCACAGCATGAATCAATGACTGGTGCTCACGCCCACAGGTAAAGGTTAGAAAGGTTCACTATTGAATTATTTCTGCACTTCTCTCATTGCTGCCATCTGCCTGGCTGCTTTTAGTTGATGTGTTTGAGGCGCTATTAATGCACTCTAAACATGGACCTGTGTGATTTTCACATGTGTCTGTAATGTTTTTTTGTCTGTGAGGATGTTTTCTTAAATGAAACGAACATAGCATGCATTTGCACATCTAGCAACATACACACGTGTACTTACGCACACACAGTTCACTACTCTTGCCTCTCTATCAGAGAGTGGATAATGAATCACAACATCTGTGCTTTCAGCCATTCTCTGTTTCATCTGCACATATTCTAATGGAGCCTTCCCAGTGTAAGGGCTACATGCTGCTGGATAGGGCATCCTGCAGTCTCCGGTTTTGTTTTTTTGTCAGTAAGGCCTATCATCTCTGATGGACCATGGGTGAACTCATCCATAGCCCAGATCATGCCCTTTGATCCACCAGCTCTCTCTGGGGGGCACAAACAGCCTTATTAAAAATGGCTAAATAAAACTTTCATAGCCTGAACTCAATAGTTGCAAACTTTACCCCTGCTTCTTCTCTGATGCCGCCTATGGTCAAATTGAGCTGCCTAATTCTGACAGCGAGCAGCACTGTTCACCCGATACCAAAATATCGTAACAAACGGAGCAATATAAGTGTTTATTGGTTCTACTTTCTAGACTACCTGGCATACACTTGCACTACAATCAATATCCTAACTAAGAACATGCTGGATGTAAGATGATAATGTGCACCTTAGGCTAGAGTTTGAGTAAAGAGCATTCAGAAAACAAATGAAAAAAAACCTTACTGTATTACCAGTAAAGAAAAGCCAAACAAGAGAACATGTATCTGCATTGTATTGCAACCAAACACAAGCAATTTTCCTAACAAGTGTTTTGTAGAACATTAGCTGGGTATGCATTATTTGAAAAAGACAATCAAACCAAGTGGGCTTGATAATGAGGGACATACACAACTGGCTCTTTGTGGTTTTAAGTACATTAAAAGAGTAGGGGGAGTCATGTTAGTTACACTGGTGGAGAGTCGCAGTATGCGTTGACAAAACCGTGCATATTCTCTTTTAAAAGAAAAAGGCTCCAACTCGTGTAATTCTCAAATACCTCACAATTGTATTTATAACCAAACTACACAATAGTCCGATGCTCTATCAAACACACCCCATATGAATCAGTTATTAAAGAGCAACATCTATGCTATGCTCAAATTGACTTGTTTCTCCTTCATCTCATGTACCTGTATGGCAGTGACATGACTGCTGCTATAATTAAACACATCACAACCATTATGTCTTTGTCACCTAATCTATTCTCTCCTCCAGTGGCTGCGTCTGTCTGTAACCACCGACTTCCCGCCCTCTGCCATGACTGACAGCCCCTGCGGAGGCTGTGGTCACTCCATGTGAGTGACATGAGGGGCAGCAGGGCTACTGCATTACCTCCCTCCCTTCCCTCCGAGCTCCCCCTGATCCTGCGATCCAGCACCTCACACCACTGATCGCCACCTCTGCTCCAATATCCAGCAGCGAAGCCTCTAGGCCTGAAAATAGAACTCATTAACACGTTTAGTAAGTACAAATGAGATGACTGTCTCCTGATGGACTGTCTATCTTTTGGATCAGCTTTCAAGGAGAGTGTCTGGTAATGACAAGAGAGGGGGAAACCAATATTATAATGTGCTGCCAGTCTCCTCTGAAAATGGGCTTGATGACAGGGAGAGCCTCTCGCACCCACACATGGCCCGATTCTCAAAGTAGACACCTACGTGTGTGCTCATTTATGGGTATGCGAGTTTGCAAAATAAAATTTGGCGAATATTTACACCCACATGGCATAACTGACAGTGAAATCACACACAGGGCATAAAACATACAGGCCACACACAAGGTGTACTCAGCATGAGTTAAAATCACCAAATATTGCATTGAGAAAGGTTCATGGCCTTATTTCTGGATGCTATTGGTTTTGTTGTTTTAGCACGACTCAACTTGTCTCATTGAATTAATCACTTTTCTTACTGTCTCTTTCTTCCTGTATATAAACACTCATCTTTGACATTTATGCTGCCTCTGTTTTCTTCTAAGCCAGATCTATGAGACATGCTGGCACAAGGACCCAGAGCATATACCCGCTTTACAGCAAGCCAGTATTTACAGAACAGTCAGGAGGGGTAGTAATAATTTGGACAGAAGACATTTTTATTCACAGGCCATCCCAGAATAGCATTGTGGTTTTCTGGTCGACTTGCTATTACAGGATGAGCCAGCAGAGGAATCATACCAATATTGTCCAGAAAGCAGAGGGCAAAGGGAAAGAAAAGACTTGCTTTTGTTGGTTAGAGCAGCAGAGTCATATAAATGCTGATACACAACTGGAAAATCTATAAAGCCATCATTTTGGCTTTTTAATAAACGTCTAGTCTTTTGTAATATTTTCAAAATGAAAAGTTATGTATTTATGAATTTCCTGGCACGTTCTGTGGACAGCAAACAATTTCCTATGCTGCTTCGATGCCCTTCGGACAGGGATTAGAAGGCAGGCGACTGACAGAGGCCTGACTGAGCTTTGGGCCCTCTGGGGCCCTACTCATCCAGGCCTGCACGGTCCTCATCCTCATATCCACTCTGCATCACCAGTGCAATAACAGCCTTTATTAAAAGCCCATTGCAGCAGTGTCTGTCTATACAACTTATTTTCAAATTGGCTATAATGTGGCATGTAGAAAGGGTCTGGTGGTTAGGGGCTACAATATCCTGTTTCTGGAAAGGTTTACTTTGCATTTTAACAAGCATGAATAAAGGAGGACATTCCAGAAATGGCTACCGTCTGTTTTGTTCTTGCCCGTGTGGAGAATAATCTCAGACTATGGCCCTTGCATGCCATAAGAGCGTGGCCTGGCTCTCCTCTGATTTTACCTGGCTTTAGCAGCCTTACCCTAGCCACTGGACATGCAGATAGTAGGGTATGCTAAAGTATGAAAGCAGAGGAGAGTTAATGTTGCAAGAAAGCGGAAGAAAGCGGGTAGAAACAAAAGGATAAGACAAAAGGTTGAAGGCATGGTTCAATATAATGCATATTAAATATCTGTAACATTATTTTATGACAGACTGGATGTCAACACATCCTTTCTGCCGTCATTGAACCTAAATGTGAGCTGAAGTGCAAATCCTAAAATATGAGTTATTTTTCTCCATTTGCTTTATTAGTGCACATTTCCATGTTCCAGCCCATTTTCAGCTTTTTCAGAGACTCTCAAGAATTATGCATGAGGCAGAGGGGGAGAGGGAGGCATGTGGGGAGGGAAGAAAAATGCCTCTGTTGTCGGGACAGGCCTCACTATTAGGTGTGTGACCCTGAAAGCGCACCCCTTTTAGCGAAACAAGCAATGGATCTCATTTTGGATACGGCTATTATGCAGTAATTTGTATGCATCCTTTCGTCTCATTTCCATTTAATAATGCACACAGCTCCTCTGCCCAGTTTCTCAAACTGGTCATTAAAAGTAACGCTGATCTAAACTGGGGGCTTAAGTTCCACTTACAAGCTTTCACAGTGTGGCGAATGAAACAACCGCAAAGTCAAAGTAAAATACCCCCCCCCACCAAACCAGTCTTCGCCCTTGAATACCCGGGCCTGTATGTCTACACAAACGGGAGACAATGACTGGTTGCTGCCCAGGCGGCCCCTGCCCCAGCCTTCTCCTTCCCAGCTTCCTAGACTCACAGACAGGGATTTCCTCCTGCGATGAGAGCCAAGCCGTCACAGCCCAGCGATCAAGGGCCTGCCATCTGTGACTGAGGCAGATTTACAGCAGGAGCTAATCCACACTGTCAGCCACGTTTGTTCTCCATCTCTGCTTCCTCCATACACATACAGATAAACGCACACACGTACGCCACCACTGAAAAATACCAATATTTTACCCTTACAAAATGTTCTCGCCTGCATTTCTCTCTCCCTCTCTCTATCTCACACAACAAAGAAAACATTTCTCGCAGAAGGGCATACACCCTTCAGTGCAATTTAATTTTGCCCTTTTTAAAGGCATGATCTCATTTTGTTCTACGCTAAAAAAATAACGTTAGTCGATTAAATGTTAAGAAATGAGAAACCTCAATGTGTCATTGAGTAAGCCCTGGTGAACATCAGTCAAACGGAATAGGGTCATCATATGCTCAAGTTTCACACTGGCGCTCACACGCACGCTCCTAAAACTTTGTTTCCCCACACTTTTTTGGCATCTATTCCTTACTTTATTTCTTATTCTCCAGATATATGAGTCTCTCTCATACACAGACCTGATACTTTACGTTGTCAGCAGTCACCATTAACCGCTACACTTGACATCAACATGACACTAGGTTTTACCTGTTCTCTGAAACCACTAAACCTAAAATATATTGTGTCTTCATGCTGTCGAACCAGCTGTCCTCACAAGTGAATGTTTCATGGGAGTTTCAACATTTCCCTCTCACCTTCTCTGTCACATACATGTCGTTTTTTTCAATGTTTCTAGTCAAAAGCTACTTGGTAATGAGGTGCTATCTTTAAAGGCAGTGTGCTAGCACTGGTGAAGACAGTGCTTTGGATCAAGTGAGTGCTGAGCTTTATTCAGTGATCTTTGCACACCCGGGGCAGCTGTGGTCCCTCTGTGCCCCCTTTGTTTCCCCACAACTAAAGGGTTAAAGAAGACAAATGGAGTTGGGGCCAGAGAGCAACATGCCTAAGCAGCACATTTTCAGTATGAGCAAGAATTAAAACAATGCTAGCCTTTTATTCCTGTGTTAGTCTAATTGGAAAGAAGTTCATTTCTGCTGCCCTTGCTCTCCTCGGACATCCAGCCCAGAGAAGATATGTGGCACCGAATCCCTACAGTGTTGTGCATCCTCAAGGGGCATTCATATTCAACATCGTGAAGTATAAAACACAGCAGATGATGCATGAGCAAGGCTAATTTGATTCAGTTGCTATCATAAAAAGGTATCAATAGACTGAAATGGAGGAATTCTGGGATAATGTTTACAGAATTATGTTGTGCCACCATTTTATAGCATCTCTATGTAAAATGCTGTCACGTGTTTGATGATAGTTATCTGTGTTTTGGGTAAAAGGAAGGCTCCATATGTGTTTAACAGAAAAAAATTACCTCAGGCAGGCTAAAGCCCAGCACCTTACACCAGCAGAGAACCACTTGCAGGATCACAGAACAGCAGCAGGCGAGGGAATTACTGTCGAGGTGACCCAGAAATCCAGGGGCAACTTTGTTTTAACAAGCGGGGGAACGTTCCACCACTTTAGCAACTATGCCTCAACCACAAAAAAGAGCCTTGCGCCTGCCATGGAAGAGCTAGCGAAGAGGAAATTAAATATTACACTGGGAGGGAATGGTTCAGTCCTATAGTGGAGGGGTGGGGCTATGAGGTGGACCAGAGCAGCTGAGGCTCTTGGAACAAGGCATCTGGGGTGTGAAATGGTAGAACTGAGAGGTGTGGAGTCAGCAATTTTAGAATAATGACTACAGACAAAAAGGTATGATCGTTATTGAGGTAATTCGATCAAGATGCTTTTTCTTTTCCCTTTCTTTTACATACTTAATTTCTTTTTAAAAAGAAAAAAAATTGAGGTAAACCTTTTATATATTTTTAGATACTAGTGGTCTGCTCAAGTAAGTGAGGATTATTGTAATTTGCTGAAGCCCTGCAGGGGAGTAACTGCTGTCTGTGCGTCTGTGTGTAATGATACTAACCGCAAACTGCCACACTGCAGGGGCCCATTACTAAACCAAAAGTTTGGATCCCTTTCCCTGGCACAAACATTGGCATCTAACTCATCAAAAGTTTAAAGAGAAAACATATTGATAAACCCAACAACTGCTAAAATAACAAAAAACACAATTATTTGCAAAAAGCACAACAACTCCTGCTGTCTGAACACAAAAAAAAAAATTCCCAACCCCCAACCCTTTTAACCTAAATGGCCCTTCCTCTTGCCTTTGCATGTTCGCCTGTCCACTGTACTGTAGTCATTAACATATTTGGAGTGCAGCGAGCAGAAAGCTTAATTGTCCCTAATTGCTCAGCTAAATATGTTCTCTAATGATTTGCTTCAGATCTGTAACTGCCTTTTGCGCAATTTCCCGGCCGCTGGCTTCATTATCCCTGCCTCCTTGGAACAAAGCATCTTCACAGGCTGGCCTTTCCCCCCCTGCACAACACAGACAGCGAGTATGTGTGCGAGGGAAGTAATGGTTCCCTCTTGGAATGACACACAATAGAGCCCCTTTGTCAGGGCACAGGAGTTAAAGTGATTGGAAAACCAAATCTCTGCTAAAAAAGAGTGTTAATTGACCACAACTCACTCTTCCTAATCAGTCCGTAATAAATGAGCAGTCAAGGCACTTTGTTTCAGTCGTGCTACTGTTGTTGTAGCTGTGTCTGTTTTGTGGTGTTCTTGTTGTTGTTGCAGCTGCTGCTATTGTTTGGCTCCTCCTTTTCTGGCCTTAGTGCTCTGTCTCAATATGTCTTTTATGGCTGAAAAGGACAGCTCCCATTAACAAGAATCTATGCTTTTAATGCTGGAGGCAGGAATATTCCGTGTAAATGATATTGAACTGAAATGATATTCAATATCAAAAATATATTTGAAATATTTGTTTGAATAATTTAAATCCGAGGACTGTTTTTTTTATTCTGTCTTTGAGTGAAAACCTCTCTTCGCTATTTAGTTTTTACAAAATGTGTTCGTAATGTAAAAGTCAAACTTTGTGGTGTAATGAACTGTCCTCCTATATGGAATGTACATTTGAGTTTAATACTTCTGTATTTCGACTTAAAAAGACACACCGCTCTTCTATGTGGAGGTAAATGTCAAATGAATATAGTGACAAAATGGAAACCCAAATAGGTCATTTGGTATTGCAGGTGCCCATGTTTGGCATTCAGTTCCAGGGCCATTTGCTGCATTTCTTTCCCCCTTTCTTCCCTTTTCCTGACTATCTCATTTGCCATGCAATACAATCTTAAACAAATAGAAAGTGACAAATTGTACACAACTCAGCCACATGAAGTGTGTCAGTGAAGCGGATATCGATATTGTTGTATTGTGTTGTTGTGTATACAATAGACCAAGCAGCATTGGTAGAGAGATCAAGAGAGTCAAACAAAGACAGACACACATAAAGATAGGGAAAGGGCAACAGGGCCAGTTTCTGACCTGTATCCGAAGAAGAGCATTTGCGTATGGTGAAGATGGAAGTGAGGTCCTCCTCCTCCTCCGGCAGGCCCTTCTGCAAACGCTGCAGCTTCCTGAGGCTCTCACTGCGCTGGTGCTTCATGGAGCGCACATGCTGGATCAGGTTGAGCTTGGCCTTGGTTGAGTAGCTACACAGCACACAATGGTAGTAGCAGGCTTCACCCTCCACCGCGTTTTCGTGCTGCTGCAGGTGCTGTAGGAGGGAATGGAGAAAGAGAGAGATAGAGAAAGATAGGGACAAGGAGAAAGAGAGAGAGGGAAAGAGGTTATTGTAGATGGCAGATAGCTGGCTAGGCACCACCGACTCACTTTCACTCAAACAGTTGGCAAATGAACAAATCAATTCCCAATCACAGCCCTGTTGTTTAACATCCAGACCTTTTCCACTTCAGGACAACTGTTTGGACTGCGCACTTTGTCTGCGTGAGTGTCTGTATCAGTGGGCTAACAGGACAGGAAAGGCCAGGGAGGCACGCAAATCTCAGGGGCCCAAGGGCAGGCAGGAATCGCATCAGCCACCCTTCAGAAGCCGTGGGTCTACAGCCTCACAGACGGAAGGGAGCATTGATCCCCTTCACTCAACAGAAGCCTCCCGTCTCTGAAAAGGAAACTCCAAACATCTGCTTGTTTCACGCATGGGATACTAAATATTGATCATGGTGAGTTAAATCCTCGCTCTCTCATAGAGAAAGAGAGGCAAAGTCAGCCGGTGCTGAGGCAGGAGGGGGATTTAGTACTCTGAGAGAAACGGGAACATTCCACAACAGGAGGACAACCTTCAGAGGACGGGAAATCAGCACTAGTATTGACCTGTCAACCCCAGCTCGTCCTTCAAGACTCAACAGCAGGGCGAGTCCAGCTTTCAGCCTACCCTCCGCACTGTCACAACATGCCTAACACCCTGTAGTGACACCATACCGCCACAAGCTCTTGTCACACCACAGAGCTCCAGTCTAATTACCTCCTGCATGGCTCAATCAATGATGCAAGCCCAACACAATATGGCTGGTCCTGGTGTGAGCATCACAGTTATTGACCACTATCCTGAAGGATCACACTGATTGTTTCTGCATGTTTGCAATGAAAGCCCCAGACTCGGTAGGGCCACTTGTGACATGCCTGTCATGCGCTGCTCCTAATATCAAACTCTGGAATCTTGCTGTGGACTTCTGCTGCTGCAATCAATGCAAATCGCCAAAAGTTATCCTCTTTTCCCTTTAATCTCCTTGGCGCCCATGTCTCCTGCGATGCATGCGGAGTGAAAACAAAATATATTGTAATCTACTGAAATACGATATGTATTTTCACCTAAATATTTGTAATGCACAGAGATGCTTTAAGAGCTTTCAAAACACATGTGTTAATGAAACACTATCAAGTTCATTTAATGGTGAAAATAAATAACCAGGTTGAATCATAAACTGTGATTAATAACACGTTTAATAAATATTTATATATTTTTTAAATGTAAGAAATATTTTAAATCAGGTTTAATTACCAATTAATATAAACCTATAAGTATATTATCCTCACTTTGTCCATGTACCTTACACATCATGTAAGAAATAAACCCTTCATCAAGAATAAACTGAACTATCCTCCCCTGCACAGGACGGCCTTGGCTGGTAGGGATTTGTAAAAGCAATGGAAACATTAGACATTTAACCACATTATATCTAAATCAGGTGTTGACAGGCTGGTGAAAAAAAGTCATAACATTATTATGCTTCCCTAAAATGCTCTTGTCCCTTTCTCCTAATGTTTAATTTTCTGGCAATATTGCAATATTGCTATGGGGTTTTCTGAGCTATTGTGTTTCATTCTCTTTGGTTTCATATTTCTCACTTCTACACCTAAAATGTGCATTAAGACACCGCTTCCAGGAAAAAGAATAGGAATTTTTTTTCTCTCTCCTTTTTGTGAGCCCCAGAGCTCAGTGTAATAGAGTTATTAGGTGATTGTAAAAGGCTCTGTGTCTCTGTGTGCTCTCCTTTCTCGCCTCGTTTTAAGCCATCCATGATGTCATGAATAGGTGTTGCTGGATATTGCGGTAACTCTCCTCCTTTCTCTGTGCACAAATATTGCATCAGAATTAAGGTAGAGAGAAACCTGAGAGACAGATTAAGTTATAGATAACAGCAAATCCATCATGCAAACTGCTTTTACTCACAGCAGATGTCTTGAATTTATAAAAAAAGAGAGTGACTATGACTCATGGCTCCAAAAATCTACAAGCAGACAAGTACAAAAAATGACAGCACCTGACCGAAACTTCAAAGCTAGTCCCAGGAGGTAGAAAAAAAATCCTGGGAGTTTTATAGTTTCCCATAAAACGCACAGGGTTTATATAGGAGTGAACCTTAGACCGCCTGCCCCTGAATAGGCCATAATTCACTATAAACCTGACTGGCCAGGAAGATGGCCTCAACAGAGCCAAAAGTTTCCTGCCCCAGCGCTTGTAGCTCTGTCTACAATGTCAAACGGTTACACCTGTAAACCACCACTTTCACCATCTATGCACTGGCTATGACCCAATGCAGTCTAGGGCATTTCAGAGTCAGAGGAGGCGGTAAGAGATCAAACAACGTGTGATCAGTTAGGTGGCCCCTGCTTACTTAGGACAGAGGCAAAACGTTACTGTATTGCCGAGGAGAAGTTAGTTGGGACCAGTCCAAAACCCCTCTGATCATCAAATTTACTAACTTTATCTAACATTTGTTCTCACTGGATTCTCCATGAATTATCTATGGGGTTATAGCTAACAGGGCAAACACAGTGGGGACATGGTACACTCACAGTCCATCACCCTCTCTGGTTCACACACATATTCACATATAGACACACTTTGCATGTGAAACATAATAATGCATGAGACAGGGCCTATGTCTGTTTCCTATGAACCTGCGATGAAGCCCCTAGATGATAAATCACCTCCAACTGGAGTGCAGGAATTTGGCGGCTTAATGAAAAAGTCATGTTGAGTTGGGAGGAATTGGTCGGCTCGGCTCAGGGGTTTCTTAGCGGCCTATCGAGGCCCCAACAGGAGGGGAGCTGTGGAGCATAATAAGGGGAGCTGGCTGGGTCAGATTATATACTGCTGAACTGTCTGGCAATTTACAACAGTCATATAGGAGATTCAGCTGAGCATGTACAAATGTGTGACCGCCTAGAATGTAGTGATGTACTCAACAGCAATTGGGCATGGTAAACATACTTTGTGCATGTGAATGTACTATATGACATGTGGTCTGATTTAATAGATAAGTTCACAAAGAGACATTGATTGTAGGTACAAATACTAAGAAGTCCTTTACGGTCCAATGCAGTCAAAAACTAAGGGTGGTTAGATAACGATAAATTATCCATACCTTTGTTTTTTTATTCATTTTACAGAATATTCTAAATTCCATCTACCTTCATTGTTTTCCACTGAAAACCTAGTTTTAAGCTTTGTTTTATATTGTAGTGATTTTCATAGTTTAAAAATGTAACCGTGGTTTTTCAAGCCTCTCTCTTCTATGGAGCACCTTATCTTTTTCTGTGGAGGCTGAAGCAGTGCTCTCTGCTTTTTCAGGTAAAGAGGGACAGGGGCGGTGTGGGCACCACCCCATCCTCTCTCATATAACTCCACAGTGCACCTTGCCCTCTGAGTGGGCAATACACGCCTGTATCAGTTTCACCACCCACCCAGAGCACTGCATACATCTGCATTTCCATCCACTTAAATGCAAAGTAAAAGTGCACCTTTAACACAAAACAGTGTGGTTGCTGAGAGAGTCCAACTAACAGAAGATAGAGATATTACTGGAAGGGTGGAAGGGAGACAGAGAGCCGGTAATTCCAAAGAATGGCTCCCAATGGAGCTGTATAATACACGCAACAAACACGTATAATAATGTAGACAAAATGGACATCAGAAATGTACACACACAAACAAGTACACATGAACATTCAGACTCTCACACACAGCCACATACCATTACGATCATACGCTAATTTCCCCCATTAAATTTGGCAGTGCTGTTAATACTAAATTAATGCATTAAAACAGATGATTATCTGTGAGCTAAATAGCTATCAATTCTAAGAGAGCTGCCAAATTCCCTCTGTGAGAGAGGCAGTGAGTATCTGCCAGGATATTGCTTTGTAACCCCCCCTCTCCGCTATTCTCGGCACTAAAAGCTGGTGTCTGAGTGTGCGTGTGCCATGGGAGGGTAGAAAAATGCAATTCACACCTGAAGCTAAGTAATGCACTGCAATAGAACAGACATGTCCTGTAATATGAGAGAAGATATTAACCTTTAAAATAACATAGGTAAATATCTTGTTTACCCCGTCACCTGGGAAGACAATGATTTGCAGTGATTTGCTTGAGATGTGTTAGAATAAGTCAAGCAGCACCTTTGTTATTCAAACAGTGATGTCATGGCAGCAATCATAACCAGTGAGGTAACTGTGTTTCACTCTGAGGGGAGACAATGTAATGTGCCTATTGGGTTGAAAAACACACCGTGACCAAAGGCAGAAGAAAACACCGTAGTGTGGCTTAATCACTGTGTGAAAACTGTGACCAAACGCATGTACTCTAGACTCTAGAGTATATCTCTATGTCTATGATTATTCTACTCTAAAACCCTGAAGGAATTGCACAAATACTGCCCCACTATGAATGTTATAAGCTAAGACTCATTTTAAAGATTCATTCAAAATGTATATATTTTAATGCCATAGGATCAGCTTTCGGGTTAGGGTCTAAAGATCAAAAATATATTTTAATTTAATGATCTCCTTTCCTCCCGGCAGTAATGTATTTGTACATGCACAGAGGTTTTTCAGGGACTTGGTTCTCATAAATCTGCACTCTGGGATTCCCCTGGAACGTAAGCAGGTTATTTAGGAAGGCAAAGCCGAGTGACTGGAGTCAGTGAGTGCTCACAGTTTAGCCTGTGTTTCCCCGTCTGCACGAACAACAGCTCCAACCACAGAGGCCCCACTGGGTGCCAAGTGTGGTGGCTGCTTTGAATTAGCCACTGCAAGCTGCAACATGCCTAAAAGTTAGGTTGTGGATTAAGGGGGCTGTGTACTTCAGGCTCAAACTGTCTACCTACTGCTTCCTGAACCTCATCCCCACCCGTGTCCTTTCTTGTCTTTTACTCTTCCTAATCCCTGCCGCCCCTCCACCGCATCCTGTCCCTCTGTCTTGAACCGATATAATGTGCCAAGTTGCTTCCTCTACTGCCTTGCTGTAGAAATGATCCATTACTACCGGTGAATAAAAAACAGGCTGCATATTTGTCTCTGGGAGGGAAGGCAGAAACAAAACGGACCTCTGTGTCTTAAGGGAGGGCAGCGAGGTAAAGATGGATCGCTGTAGGTGTCCTTGGAGAGGATGACTTAACATAGGCCTATGAAACAAAGTAGCGAGGGAGGGGTCATAGAGACACTTAAAGACAATGCAGCTACTAGTGCTCCACAACCAGCACTCTTACTTACTTTAACATTAAATAAAGCAATAATTATTGAATTCTGTTTGAATGAGTAAGATGCTAGAAAGTAAACAATGGGAACATAATTGCAGAGGGAAGGCAATCAATGCAGGCAGTCATTTGGGCCATGTTGATTGTGTAGGCTTCTGTATGTGCTCAGTGTGTGTGCACATTTGTGTAGCCGTTCAAACCTAAGGTGAGATAAGGGGAGTGTGTGCTGTGACAAGGGGCTGAGTAATACACTCACAAACACGCACGCACAAAACAACAGTTGGGTAATCCCTCCTTCAATAATGACCCAGGGCTCTAAACAATAGCTCTCAATCAGCTGATCAATGTGTCCACATAATTCATGTGCAAGTCACTGTCTTTGAAAGGGGAAGAGGAGGAGGAAAAGCAAGCGAGCGGTGGAAGGATCAATGCCCTGTGTGGTGATAACGAGCCTGGGTCTATGCCCACCGGAGCCCCACACTGGCGTCCAGGGTCTCTCTCATTAAGAACATTTGGATAAGCATGGCTATACATACATAATGCGCACTTCTAATCGTAGCCAGATAAAAACATTTCCCCCTTCCATAATAAGCTCGGCCCTGCTTTTGTGAAACACAGCGACGACTCCAAAACAGGCAGGAAATGATGTCGATTCCCAAATAATAATTTTTAAAAAAGCAAATTAACAGCAAGCTGTTGGCCTCCTCTTTCAATAGCTAATTAACAGCTTAACCTCCTGGTGCTTTTATGAAAGCCATGCTGGGAGGAGCTTGCCAAAATTGCAGTTCAATAAGTCTGCCTGCAGGAGGCGAGAGCAGGGTGGAGCCATGGGGTTACCCAAACAACTGTTACAGACACTTGATGACATGTGTACTGGCAAGGTACCATCTGGAAGCTGAATGGGGCAAATCAAGACCTGCCCTGGCCCTACTTTGCATTACCCAGAGGACTTCATCAACATCACAACCCTCTATTTTGGACACCGGTGACAATAATTACTTGCACAGACCTGTGGAATAACTTTTGTTTCTCTCATTTAAGCAAAACAAGAGGCGCTTAATGCTGAGAGGTTCAGATTTTGAGTTTGATTTAATAGCTAATTGCATCAGTGTTTTATTCTAAGACTCTTAGAATTATAGCATAATTATAGTGCATGACATTAGGGAGGAAAATAACAGATTTTTTGTTGTAACAAGCTGTGATAGTGCTGAAAAAAAATGTGATTATACAAAACTGGAATATCTCTAAAACTGTTAAGGCCACTTTTACATTTTCAAAAGAGATACAAGCAAGTCTCTGCAGGAAAAGCATGTGTTTCAACCCTGGCTGCACCAACCTAGCTTCCCAATTCTCCACTCAGATATCAAAACATTCTGTACCATAAAACAGATATTACTGCAGCCAGAGGCCACTAATATTACTCTACTCACTTTCTTCTGGCTAAGAAGATGTAGCCTCCTCGAAAGATTTAAGTCTGAATTTCAGCCAACATTACAAGTGTTGTTCTCCTGTGCTGTGTACAATGGATCAGGTGTTAGCATACAGCTTTTTTAGAAGCATCCTGTGTGGGTTTAGAGTTCGCAATGCAAGCCACAGTATACCTGTTTAAATATCAACCAAACCGAATCTTGTTGAAGAAAATCTCAGGAATGTATAAAAGGCACCACATTGTTTGTCAAAACCGAGCTATTGTGTGGGCATATTAGATAAGAACAACATCACTGACTACCTTGATCTGGACTGGTCTTTACAGTAGGTCACTGATGTGTGAGGATAAAGACAGAAGCAGCCATGCACTTACATAGCTGACATTGTGTCAAACACCTCACTGCCTCTCATTGGTCACTTATCAGCCTGACAATGACAGTATGGCCTTGTGGAGCTGCCACAAATGTGGGCAAAAAACAAAAACTTGTTGAATGGTGGCAAAGGATGAAAAAGAGTCTGGAGAGGGCAGAGGGGAAAAAGCCTTAGAAGAGTGAGCGAGACCCAGAGTCTGGGGATGTGAGGGTGTTGGATTAAGATACAGACAAACACCACTTGTAATGATTAATGCAGTCAGTGTGAATTAAATTCAGGGCAGGAACATTACCCAAACACAATTAGTCCTCCAGAACAAACATCACACTCTGCCCTGAATGCAGATTCATTGCCATAATATTGTAAGGGAGTAGGCATCACAACGCAAAAGGACTCCGTAAGTAACATGTCCAAAGAGGTCTTACAGTTGCAATCATGCATTCCCTTCCAATCTTGTGGTTCTACTGTGACCCAGAAACAGCCCCTAAATGTGGCAACAGGCGAGGAAAAGCCATGCTTATTGAAATGCAGGTCTGCCTACTCTCTCGCTTCTAAGCCTATTGTCTTTAGCCCATCTCCTGTTCCACCTTTTCGCTGACGTAACAGCGTAACAGCAGAGAGGAGACACAGAATACAGTCTCCTCAGGCTTGTATTATCTAGCTTTCATCCCTGGCGTTCTCAGTTTGGTAGTGTAAATATTTCATTACCACATAATTGGTTTCTGCTTCAGGCTACGCAATAAGGCTGTCATAGCTATAATACTGTATGTTTCCTGACTTTCCCTTTTCCTTTTCTTATGCAAACCTCATAGAAATGTGTTTTGGGTAGTAGGTGTTTGAGATCTCATAAGGGAAAAATATTTAGCTGTTCACACACTTGCCTCAGACAAGCTTTCTAGGCACAGCAGCTGAGCTAATTAAGAACAGTGATGATGAGCTCAGCCATTGTCAATATTTAACCCAGTCTTACACTGCTATCTTTATAAGAAGCATTGCAACGACAAAAGGAGCAACATAGCCTTTGAGAGGTCCTCTTCTTAAAATGAAAATTAATGAGTGGGGTTGAGTGGAGGTGAATATACAGAGTGGGTCTATATGTGGGCTTATTTGCATGAAACAAGTACCTTGTTAGAGGGTTCTTCAAGCAATTCACACACCAAACACCCACCAGGTTCACCTGTCAACTCTTCTATACCGAGCAACTAAAAGCTGCAACTTTAATAAGTGAAACACTGACATTGTACTTTTTGGTATGCACTGGAGTTAAAAAGCTAAACATTTAAGTGTATTTTAAAATACTATTGCTTGAATCATTTCGTTTTTTTTAGTGTCAGGGTCAGGGAGAATAAACCAAAAAACCCTACCCACATACCACATGCTTATTCTTCACTAAAAAGCATTATTGGCATTTCCTTAAGATTTTAAATAAGAACCCTATTATAATGCATTAAGACACCGCTGTTGTAGCCCCCTATCTCATACAGAGCTTATTCTTCTTCTTTTTCATAAGACCCATCGTAGCCTTTGACCTATGCCCATAGGGAGGTGTTGCACTTTTGAAAAATGTTGCTCTACGCTGTGCCCCCCTCTTTCCCATGAGCGCAGCCAACTCTATCACTAATACACATGTTCCTCGCTAACAAAGATTTCTTAACAGGGTCATTCTGTTGGGCTGGCTCATTAGCCAAAGAAAAAAGACATAACTCCACTTTCCATTAAAAAAGAAAAAAATGCTCATTGA
Source organism: Notothenia coriiceps (assembly GCF_000735185.1). Lineage (NCBI taxonomy): Eukaryota > Metazoa > Chordata > Actinopteri > Perciformes > Nototheniidae > Notothenia > Notothenia coriiceps. The sequence goes on from NW_011349989.1 coordinate 328,301, forward strand.
TCAGGTTGATCAATTTAGGATCAATAACCTAAACCCTCATCATTCCCAGTGCAGCATAATTGCAGCTGAGATATAGTTGTCATCACTAAAAATCAAACACGGACCAGACTAATTGGTAGAGGCCTATTGCTTTGCTCATGCTGGCAAAAAGCTTTACAAAGCCCCAGAAATACTTGTGATGGCCGGCCGTTGGAGCTTCCTAAAATAACTGCTCATGCCATTAGCAAGTGTCATCACAGAGGTCATTGTGCTGGCTGCACATTTGGGGACATTTAATACAGGGCATAGCTTGCTAGCACACAATGGTGCTTCATATCCTTTCCCCTGTAACTTCTGCAAGTATAACGTCACATTAGGACTTGTGATTTTAATCTAATGTTTTGGTGGAATGTCCTTATTAGGCAATTTGTTGCTGACTTATACTGTAAGTTAAGCAGTGGTCAGATAAAAAGATGTCATTTTCCATTCCAGTAGTTTAGCACCGTAAAGAGGCTTAAAGAGCTGGTAAAGCAAAGAGGCGGGCCTGATATAGTAGATGTTTCAGAGGCTGGCATCGCGGCCAAGCTGCCCTACTGGCTACACCATATACACTGCTCAATCGTGCAAAAAATCTCAAACTATACTTCAAAGCCTACCACTTTTCTCCTTCCTGTTTATTGATTAGATAGAGCTCTTGTTCAGTAATTGTGCAGTAAATCAAGCATGGTGAGCACTAATCTCAAACCCGGGAGGAAAGTGTTAAAGGTAAAAACCTGCTGAAAAGTGCATAATTAGGTGCCGTGTTCAGCCAGGAGAGAGGATATACTCCTCCCTCTCACATTTCTCACTCACTGCCTGCCTGCACAACCAAATGCAGCAGGGAGAGGGTTGGCAGAAGAGCAACGGGAAGTGTATACAGTTTCTAACCACCTCTCACTCCCTCCCTTACTCTTTCAATCCTTCTCCCTCTCAATGCATTCCCAACCAAAGCGCCGGGGGCGCCATGCTTGTAAAGAAACCACAGCCTTTTGAGTGCCTCTTGTATTTACAAACGGAGGCATGTTGGAATCAAAGGCATTACCACATGACATAACACATTAAACAGCTGGCAGATTGAGAATTTATAAACTGAATAGATAGTGAGTGAGGTAAACAGGTATTGTGACATTGTTAGCTAACTATACTTGGTATGAGAGCCAAACTTACCTAAACCAGAGTACAGTGTAGGATCACATGCAGCAGCTCACTTCTTTCCCTTGCTTTGCCTTCCCTCCAAACACACAGCTCAGGCTATACTCCAGGTGGAGACAGCTATCACTTTCCCATCAACTTCCTGTTCCTCTTGTCTCTCCGCCCCCCTTTTCTCTCCGCTCTCTCACTCCCAGCTGCACAACTTGGTTTCTGTGCCATGTTTGAAGAAAAACAAAGCTGTATCTTTTCCCCCATCTTCTGAAGTACTAAAATCTGCAGTTAAGAGATTTTTTTCCCTCTCCTCATCCCTCTTTCTCTTATCCTCCTCCCCCAACGCTTTTCCCATGTTGCTGTTCTTCCTGATCTCACCTCAGTTTTTATTTCACCCTCATCAGCAGGGACCTAAAAATAAATGATAAATGGAATATGATATTTTAAAGTCTCTTATCTGTTCTTACAGGGGAATAATAGGGTAGTTAATCCTGCAGATCCCTCTCAAATTGATTAATCAGCACATGCGGACAATCAAATAAATGATTAATATTCCCCAGTCCTGTGGTCGGACAGTTACCCCTGAAACCGTCAGTAATAATTCAGTAACCCTTTCCAGACCACAGGCTGCAGCTAGTCAGCATCACTCAGCATCAGCCCTCTGATGTTCAGCAGGACTTTGAACTCTCCGCACAGAAACTCAGACTCACCAGGGGTAAGACAATCTGCAGTCTACTCCCTCTCAAACCTCCATACAATGCCTGCCTACCTGATTAAACTCACATCTACAATATATACAACAGAGTGTAGGGAGGACATCAACATATAAGACAAAGATTGATTCCTATAACTGCTGTTCATGATAGCAGAATACCCTCATACTTATAGGAGAGGCTATGGAAACATACCTTTATTATCTTTCCAAATGAACTGATATGCTACACATACACTAAAAACAAAGTTCTCAAATCATTGCTTTACAATACATAGGCAAATGAAAACATATGACCATGTGGTCATACAAAAACCTGCAGTTATGTGTTATGTAACCTCAAGGTGACGTGCCAGTAAAAATAATGCCACTGTGTTCCCACAGAACCAGATGTCTCCAGGCACTCACACACAGACAGACAGACTGACAGAGGGTACAGGAAACTCTCCCAGGCCTCACCACACTGAGCACACCCTGTCCTACTGGTGGACAAAGGGGAGAATCTCCATTGAAATAGGCCTTCTTTTCTCTCCCATTACCCGTGTTATTCTCCCTCCCACAGAGGTCAGCGAACAGCCATCTTCATGGTGCTCCTCTGCATCTGCCAGCCATAACTGTTCTTAGTCAGGGAGAGGCTAAGAGGCAGAGGAGAGCACCTCTTGCTTCCCCACATTTGCACTCTGGCTGGGAACCAATGGTAGGGGTGGGGGCTGGGGTATGATTGAAGATATACTGTATGTGTGTGTGTTATTAGGGGGGGCACGAGGTAAACACTGCTTGTAGGTGTGGAATGTATGCTCTGCTCTGAGCGGGAATATAATGCTTTAGTTGTAGATGTCAGTGTTGGGCAGTGCTTGGACACATGAGACCAGTACTCTACTCCAACAAACACACACATATACAGCCTACACACACTGTTTCACCCCACCCTAATCCCTCCTCTCTGCCGTACAGGAGGTTTGGCCTTTGTGTTGCGTCTGACCAGCTGGTTGCCTGAATCAGCATGTGCAGCTGTCTACTGTGACCAACACTACTCTACCACTACCGGGACACATGACTCCTCACTGCATTGCTATGTTTTCATATGGCTGTCTGGCATTACTACAGCCATTTAAAATCTACCTAAGAAGCCACTGACCTCGGGGAGTTTACACAGGCTGCGAACAGGTTGAGATTTATCTATAACACATATTGATGGCCTTTAACTAGTGTTTGAGAGCCTTCGAGGGTTGTGCAATAAGAACTAGACTCACAACTGTGGGAAGACTTAGCTGTGAGAGTGGCCATTCAGTCCTCTTGCCAATATGCCTTGTGATATATAGCTTTGTCTTTAATAGGCACGGGCATGGTGTGTAGGGCAGTGTGGTGAAAAAGCCTTCGTTTTATATAAGCGTTACAGTTCACTTTGATCTCTTCTCTTGCTCCACTGTTTATAAATCAGCCACACAAATATTTATGAGCGGAACGAGGAAAATGGCTGGTCTGGTTTGTATCTCTGCCCTCCTTCCCCCCCTCCCTACTGCGTTCCCTCCCTCTCCCGTGGCTGATGCGTGGATGAGGCCACCGCAGACGCAGAGCGAGTGCATAGGCCCCAGGCCACATCCATCATATCTGTTCTGTCTCTGGCTATTGTGTGGCCCCAAAGAAGGCTGACCTAACCAAAGCAAGTAACAGAAAAGACAGCACAATTAGCATTAGAAGTGAATGCATGCATTAATGGACACTGGTTTAACTTGAATGAAAGTACATGTCATAGTTGAACAAGTACAATATGAGTGCATTTTATGTATACAACCAGGAACAAAACCATGCGGTCAATACAAGCTTATGATTGTGTGTGGTGTGCTTACACACTCATCCGTGCTCCTGCCTAATGCATCACTATTCCATCAGTAACAACGCTCCATTCATTAATACAGTCATGTTCAAAACATATTGGCTCTGCCTCCCTTTTATCTCACCTATCTGTTTCTGCCAACAACACACACAATGGGACAGGCCCTGAGCTTCTAGATCCATACACTTTAATTGCTCCCCCCTGCCCTGACCTCTGATCCAGATCATCCTGATACACAGCATCTCTATTAAATTGGGAAGTAGGTAAATATTCTTCTAATGACCCTCAGTTCTAGCGACACCATTGAAAATGGAGGAAAGAAAAATCAATCTAGTTTTTTTTCTTCTTTTTGCCCTTCACCGACTCTATTAGTTCTCTTTTTATCAGAGGGTCGACTTCAAAAAATGTTGAGGGAGAGCGGGCAGAATAGAATGTCTACTCTCATTTTGCAGAGCAATGGACTTTACTGAGATGCATTTCGGTAATGAGGAGATTACAAACCTATGCTCAGAAGGAAATATATTTTTAACGGAATCTAGACAGTCCTTCAAGTAACACATTGGGTCTACTGAGCCAATATAAAAGAAAGTCAGACAACCTTTATCTAAACCGAACAGAATGTTGATCCTGCAATCTAGACTCGAGATAATTTAAAAGATAACGTGGTTCGGGCGGGAAAAAGACAAACTCCACCAAATGTTACCCATCACGTAGTGCTGGTGCAAAAAGAGATAGTGGTTTATGCAAGGCAATGCGCACATGTGCGTGTCTTTGCTTATGTGTGTGCACTCTACAGTAAAAGCCAATGAACTGTATGTGTGTGTCTGTGGGCAGGGGCGGGTGGGGGTAGAGAGGGGGTGGTAGTGGGGCTGGCTTGTCGATCGATGCAGTGATTGGCAGTTAATGGCTTTTCCTGTTCTGCCTTGGTAACCCTTGTCTGATGGCTGTTGCTTCTGATCAGAAATGGCAGATGGTGTTTGATTTTTGTACATAAACCTCTGACTTTGTGGAGATGGCTTCATCATTTTTAATGATTTAAAAGTGAAGTTGAATACTGGGAATACTCCATTGCTGGATCTCTCATCTTGAAAATCCACCTTTCCAGATGTAAGGACTGATCTCTGTTAACTACATATGCCATTCATGGTTAGTATTCTGCTATAGGCCACCCAATCCTTCAATGATAAGTTATTAGAATAACATTCACAACACATATGTTTTTCCCTATTTTTGGTTGGCCTCATTTTCCAGGCTGTTCAAACACAAACGTGCTCCTGATCCAGTACGTCCACTTAAAGACTCCCAGATGATTACAGATAACCCTAAACACCTTAATACACCAACAACTTATTCCATCCTTTTAACCCAAGTAATTAAGTCTGTAGTTTAAGTCTATTTAATATCCAATTATCCAGACATTTTGACATTTCATATGGCCAGAAGTTCAAAATGAGAACGAAAACTGGGTAATGAAACAATCTGTATGTATCGGCAAAGCTCCTGTTGTACTCTTCACATTGTTTGTAGGTTGTCTGCGAAATGATACTTTCTGAGAACCAGGAAGGGAATGTGTGTCTAAACATTGTTGAGCACACAATGATCTTTTGGGAGTATGCTGATGGGTTTGTGTTACATAGTATGATGTAGTAAGAGTTGTGTGTGATAGGCGTAGAGAGAAGAGATGTATGTCTCATAAATGGAAAATGTACACAGCCTCACTCCTAAAAACTCAACAAATAATAAAAAAATACTTCTTTACATAACTTATTAAGATGCTCTCTCCCTCACGCCTCTCAGCATGCAAATTGATACATTGATCATTTGAATAATAATTTGCATTCCAGATCTCACAATTTCATGTTCAAACGTTAACGGCTCCCAGAGTTCTCATTTAAACAGTAGCAGCACAGACAGCCCTTATGGTTGAAATGATTTCAACAGGACTATTCCAACCTAACAAGCATACATTAAGGAAATTCCTATCCAGTGACAGAGATAGGCCATCTAAAGGAAGGATCCAAGTTTGAATTATGCAGCAGTCCTTTATTTTAAGACTAGTGTTGATTGAATGTACAACAATGGTACTTGCATACCATGCTGCGAATGGATCTGGCCCTTCCTACATCCAGGACATGGTTAAACCATACACCCCAGCACGTGCACTTCGCTCTGCATCAGCCAAACAGCTCGCTGCAGCCTCGCTGGGAGGGGGACCCAAGTTCCCATCAGCAAAAACACGTGGGTTTGCTATCCTGGCTCCAAAATGCTGGAGACTGAAAACTCATCTCTTTCGACTCCACTTCGAGCGATAGAATTACTAACAAAGAACTGCTAACAGAGCACTTATATACTAATAAAGGACTGGCTTATCTATAGCCAGTTGAGTAGCACTTGAAATGTTTGGCTCTATGAAACCTGATGTACTTATATGATTCTGTTTTCTTCAAGGTTGTATCTTCCTGGTCGAATGTACTTACTGTAAGTCGCTTTGAATAAAAGTGTCAGCTAAATGCAATGTAATGTAATGTAATGTAATGAATGTGGTGACATTATAAAAGGGAGTTTGTGGGGCTGGAAAGGAAGGCAGTGAGAAATGATAGTCTATGATCTGCGACTGGCCAGAGGAGTTCAGTGGATATGTAGACTTCCTCTTTCGCCTGCTTCTCTGAAAAGACCTTCGAGGCCTCTGTAAATCAACACAAGATTGAAAAGGACTTAATAAAACACAAATGTGTGCAACTGCTTACGTTGAACAAAAGCCTGTACTTCAGTCCCTCGCTTTCACCAGCTTCGGCTTGTAAAAGAAAAGCGTCAGACAGTGTGACCCTGAGATGTGCCACATAAACGGCACAGGGTGAGGTGAAGCTGAGCAAGGAACAGAGATGATATGTCGGGGTGGGGCTTAAAGGCATGGTAGTTAAACTCTTAAACGCCACTCTGTCTATTCTGGGCATCAGTTTGTCATGCAGGAATGTGAAGGCCATAAAGTATCGGTGCCCTTGAGAAACTGAAGAGTATTCTCGTCCCCAACTCTTAAAGCTGTCTCTCTCTTTTTTACTCACTATCACTTTCCCCAACTCCCTCCCCCTCTCTCTCAGTTTAAAGTAGAACACAGGTGTAGAAGACGGCACCCGTGGGAAAGATAACATTTGGGAACATTCCTGGGGTAAAAAAAAAGACATTTTTTCTGATATTCTTCATCTGGGGAACTATGTAATTGCCGTGCTTCCATGACTTTGTCCCCTTTGTGCCTCTACCCCACGCTCCCCATCGCAACCTCTTACATCACTACCTAATAATTTCCATATAACAGTTTGAAAAAGACATTCTATTCTTTGCTACTTTTTTCATTTTAATCTTTCAATTTTTTCCATCTTTTGTGTTGAAGAATAAAAGGCATGATGAGAAAACAAGGTGCAAAATGATCTTTTCCAGGGCCCCCAATAAAAGCTGCATGACACCCTGGGCTGTACCGCTTAATTACAAAAGGATGAAATCTTTTCTTCTACATCTGGAGAAAACATTGTCTGCGTAACCCTTGACAAGATTTACAGCTCCCAGTTCTAACCCTCGACTCATGCACAAAGCAATTAGGCCAAACAGGGATGGCCAACTAGAGCCATGAAGTTCAGGAAGGGATGGCTTTTCTCACTATGGAAAAGGCCTCAGAGGCCCCACTTTTTCAAATAGAAATGATACCCAGAATGTATTTACCAGGAAACGGGTAGATTTTTATTCAAGCCTTTCCCATCCAAAATAGACTGCTTTGACGAGGGCATGCAGCATCTCACTGACCAATCCCTAACAATAGTCAGAAAATGCTGCGTTCTGCACACCAATAATCAATGCACCTCAAAATGGAAAGACCCTAGGGGAAGATTTGTTAAAACAAAGAGAAGTCTAGGTCAAATAAATGCAGTACATGCTCTGCACACCTAAGAGCTATTTAAATTGCAGAAGTACTTTTAATCCAGCATGGGTTTGAGTCTGGCTGACTGACACAAAGAAATAAGGCTAACAGGTTGTGTCATGTTCTCACTTACAAACATGTATTTATAACAACTCAATTATGCCTATAACATTGGGTTTAGCAACTCCAACATCCTTTTGGACTACAAGTGTAACATTACAAGGCAAGGGGAATAAAACATCAGCCAGGGGCACATATCCATCATTCTGTAAAATGTATCTGTCCCATGACTCTACTTTGTAGGCCAAACCAAAACAGAATAGAGGTCCCTGTGTGCTCATCCTGGTACCGAAGACCTCCTCCCCTTTCCTCATCTGTCTCTTCAGCCTACCTTGCTTTCATGTACAGCTCCACTGAACACAGACCTCAGAGCTGAGTAGTTTTGTGGCCCTGACCACTCGGAGGCCATTAATCTGGTGGCTTAGCCAGTGATGTATTGATGGCACAGAGCCGGTAAGCCTGCCTGCCTCACTCTCTCCATCCCTTCAGCTTAGGAGCTACTTAGATTCACAGGAGTCTCCATCTGGCCTCATCAATGCAGTGTTTACCTGCCATTTACCACTGTTAGTCTTTCAGGTGTGGTGGCTATAGGTAGCTAGATGTATTGACCAGTAAGGCAAAAAGACTTGTGAGATGCTTCGTTGAAGCCGTGATAGCCACACAGTGTGTTTCCATTCACCCAAAAATACATCAGCAGCTAAGTTTGGTTTCTTTTAGTGTATATAGAGTTTACATTAAGGTGCTATTTAGACCACTCAAATCCCAAAATGAGCTTCAGTGCTACTATATTAATATTTCTTGTAAGCCTGTAGGTAGCCACACATAACTTCAGATATTACATCTGTCACACAAAACATTTAAACTTAATTTAAGTTAAGTTTGAGTTATTTGTTTTGTTGTAAACAATGACAATCAGCCTACATGACAAATTCTTTAACAGCAATTTGACTATCAAACATTTAACTGAGCATCAAGTTATAGGAGGCCAATAATGACATTAAATCCAAAACAAGGAGAAAGTGATGATATCTCTCTGCCATCTTTGCAGTGGAGCTGGTCAAAACATTGGCCCATAACTGATACAGTATATCTCTAATATCATCATGGCAAGTTAGAGGCAGGCAGAGTTGAGGTATAACAAAGAGACGATCCAGTTGGTGCAGGAGAATAATCTTAACAATATGTAAATCCCCTGTCAAATAGTTTGCTGAAATTAGAAGGGTATTTTGCCATTTGTAATAATCACAATTGTAAAGACAGTTTCAAACCCTGTGTGAATTGTTTTTACATTTTTGTTGTAGGAACTAGAATTTCGGATTTAATAAGAGAAACCATATGTTCACATTAAAGTTAGCAGAACTCTTTTCTCAAGTGAGAAACAAGGAACTTCTAACCAGCCTAAGAGTAAATAGAGGGAGTAGGATTGGGGATCCAAACAGACGATTCAGGAGAATGTTTAGTTTACAAGCATGGTTGGATTATAGACATTTAACCTTAAGCAGATCCCCAATGTAGACCACCCACTGGTTTACTGGTTTATTTTCTGGTTCCCTTCACTCCCTATTTGTTATGTTTAGTAATGATGTAGAGAAAGGAGAAGAAAGTATGAAAAGGTAGAACGGAAGTAAGAAAACAGAAAGTGGATTAGGGGCATAGAGCTAAGGGCATTTGACAGTAATGTAAAGGAAACAGGGGATCTGGAGGGAGGTACAAACTTTATAGCTTTACTATTCGGCACTCCCTATAGTGACAAAGCCATCTACAGTACACATAGTATCATTTATCTCAGCCTTGAACGGTTATGAAACCCGGCCCAACAAACTGCTATAACCCTACCTCCTATTGCTTTCCTTACTGAAACATCAATCTGCCTTTTCTGCTGATTATGCTGGAGATAACAGGATCAGCAGCTTCCTTGCACATAGGCAGGAGCGTGTTGTGCTGCTCTCGTCCAAAAACGAAAAACAACGTATCAGAACAAACAACTATTAATTAAATGACCAAGGATCTCCAACTCTCAGCTGAGAATGTAAAACATCATCTCTACCCTTTCTCTAATCCTACGGCTCTGTGTGATGGAACACAGAGAATGTATCTCTATCGCCACCACAGACCAAAGACAGAGAACATGGTCTCGTAATGCACTCAGCCTTTTTAACTCTGGCAGTTGTGGTAAAAAGCCTTTGAAACAAAAGGTGGGAAAAACCTAACCTCCCCTGTCTAAGCAGATTTCTACTCCCCATCTTTAGCTTTCTTTCGCTGTTGCTTGGTCAGAGCAACCGCCACAGAAGGGCAGTTGCACATTTTCAGCAGCAGCAACAGCAGCAGCAGCAGCAGCTGTGCCACGGGTCAAAGCCCCACCCTCTCCCTTGTCTTCTCAAGCGGTGGGAGCTAGAAGAGTTGTGAAATTCTTGCATACTGCCAAACACTAAACCCTACCAGCCCCCCATAACAGTACTTGCATGACAGCCCCTCTTTCCAATCCACCCAGATTTCACTTGTACGCCACTACTTCCTTGTTCCACTCACCACTCAGAGTAACTGATATCTGTTTGAGGTAGGTCACTAAAAGCTCAACGCCCTGCAGCCGAAAACGAATACATAGAGGGCAATTTGGATTCAGGATCATGACCATGTTGACTGAGAAGGTGTTACAGGGGCCCATACAGAATTCAAATACTTCCTCAGTGATGCTTCTATTATATCTTTTACACATAATCATACAACTCATACTGTGAGAACTTCGCTTTGAACAATTAAAATGATACATTTAATGAGCCCTATGTTGTCATCTGCTGGCACTTTAGATCACAAGATTGTGGTGTGGTGTGTGTGTGTGTGTGTGTGTGTGTGTGTGTGTGTGTGTGTGTGTGTGTGTGTGTGTGTGTGCACGCATTCACACGCTTGTGCATGTGAAAGGAGAGAATGGGCTGTCTCCCAGGATGTGCAGCAAGCGCTTTATTAGAGCGGTAGTACCAGTAAATCAGAGCTCAGCTCTTCCTGGAACTGCTGCAACCTTTCCCACTGAGCACTATTACTGAACAATCATAGGCTAGCCATGATAATTAGCAGAGTATCTATCCTTCCAACCCTCCTGTCGCCCCCCTCCCCCTCCATCCCCTCTCTCCTGTCTGTCTCTCCATTCTCCTCCTACCCCTCCTCTTCTTATAAATGTCTGGTGGGTGAGCGGGTAAGGCCAGGCGCCCGCTAGATGTCATTTTGCCAGAGGACATCTTACAGTACCTGCAGTCATTTTTATCTTGACGTTCGCCAGAGGTACAGGTTGGGCATCTTTGTTTGCCCACACAATAGGCCCACCACAACATAAACAATTATTGGGACCTCCCTGAACAGTTAAGGCTTAGTGGAGGAATTAGATATGCAAATGGAAACCCTGTCACTGTGGTGAAGGGCAAAACTATTCTATGATAATCCTGTAAATGTTTTAAAATCTGAAAACTCTCAACATCCTGTCATATAGCACTTGGCCTCAATCTAAGTCAGCTGGATTGATCTCCCGCGGACATCCAAAATACACTTGCAAGCTCAGTTTGATTTATATTTTTCTATAGCTGGAATACAACTATAACCTGTTAGAGGCTATACCCCAACAACAAACAATTTAATAGGCAAACAATTGGAGTCATTCCTGGCAGTCAAGATCATTAATGGGGAGAGGTCAACACAGATTGCATTCCTGATTCTGAAAGAGCCAGTGTTTCTGCTGAGTAGGATCACCAGTGAGCCACCTTAATGCCTTTTCATGTAACCACTAATCCTTTAATTTACATGACTAACTCTCATCCACTTTTATGTTTCATTGTGATTATTTGCTCTCTGTAGAGTTTAGACATGTTCTTTCCTCAGTGTTCACGGATTCTTTTGGATTGCACTGAAGGGTAAAATAAGCGCAGTAATTCCTTACAATATACAGATGTATTGTGTTAGTTAATAGGCCAGCAACTGGGCTTCACTTAACACTATGTTAGTGCAATTCAAAACAGAAATATGAACAAAAGCCCTGTTCTCAATGGTAAAGGTTCAGATAGTGCATATGACTATGAGTGTATGGCTGAGAGAGAGATAGGTTAGAGGTTTGTATAGTTATGTGTGAGCTCAATAGAGCGGGACCCGGAGAGAGGGAGGGGTGTCAGGACTTTCTTGGTTAAAGATTCCCCATCTGATAGTGACGGCACTTTCTCCCTTTCTTTCCATGGCCAAGCGGCATCTGGAGTGGATTTTGTGCTAGCAGACACCGAGGAACATGATTACATTCGGCTAACTGCGCTCTAAACTGATTATGCATGTGCCAAGCTAATGGACTACATTTGCAAGAGGAAAAATAACATCCAATCAATCTCAATTACCGCCGATTGCACCGGCCCCCGAGACAAGGAAGGTAGCCAGCTAACTCCCTATGCTCCTCCCCTTTCCCCCAACCCTTGACTGGAAGCTGAGGCCTGTGGCCGGGCCTGGCTAGGCCCCACCCTTTCTGTCTGGCCAGAGCGGCCAGGGCCTGGGAGCTGGATTAGTTTAACTCATCTCACCTCCACACTAACACACGGCCAAGCCCTGAGGCCTTCTAGGAGTGGTATAAAGGCTGTAATATTCAACGATTTTATACGTGGCTAACTGCAAAAAAAGATGAAGAGAGAGTCTCAGGGGACGCTACATATTCTATAAACATACAGTACACTAACATTTGGGTTATCTGGATACTTTGAAAGAACCCATATGTTAGTGTTTAGGAGTGACCACTCTAGGAGCAGATGGGTAACCATCATGCCATCATCAATGCCACTAAAATCCCATGGTCAAATGGGGGGAAAAAAGGAGAATGTAACTTTAAAGACCAGTGGTGTGCTGGCTGAGCACAAAGCGCTCAGAATGGGTATGTCTCAACAGAGAACACAGTATAAAGGGGAAGATGGCATCACCCCCCACTGTGTCTTGGTCAATGTGGTCAGGATGACTTGCAGGAACTTTCTGTGGTCTTTTTGGAACATTCCAATAGTTGGGGTGGTGGGGGTGATATTTTTAGAAAGCCCTAATATGGGCCGCATACCACAGACTCTCAAATTATCCCATCCAGTTTAGCCCTCAGTTTAAACCTTCCTTTTTAATTCCAGTAATTACAGGCTCCAATTTATATGGAGCTGTGCACACAAAGGGCCTGTTTAATGCAAACCAGTTTGATTTGGGTGAAGTGTCCCAAGCATCTCCCACATCATACAGCCTGTTTATGCTGACTTGATGATTTATTCTCTCCCCAAAAAGGTTAGAACTTGTCCTATTTGCATCAGATTTCTTTTGGGAAGAATAAACGAATGGGGATTTTTTTTCTTCTCCGTCTATGCATAATATACCAAGTTGGGTTTACGGGATTGTGGGCCACTGTGGGTTACTGCCTGTCAGTATCTCTACCAGGACAGTAAATCAAATGCAGTATGAAGACTGTGACACTGTCAAGTGGGGAGCCAAAAGAGGCCTCACAACCATGTACTTGTTGTCCGCTAATCACATTTGTAAGTCATAACATACTTTAATGATTCATGTCAAGTTCAGAACATCTCTGTTTTGAGTAGTGTCTGTTGTGAGGAGAGCTTATGAGGACTACTCGTGTTCTCGGGTTGAAATAACAGGTAATTTCTGGACAAATGCGTACACTCTTACTCAGAAGATCAATTGGTTTTAAGAAATATGGAGCCATCAAAGAGGCTTAAGTCATAAAATATGATCATGCCTGGATGTGTTGTACATATTTAATCCCCTGCAGCCTGAGTTGCAGTATGACATGTGTCTCTTCTCTCTTAAAAAAAAAGAGAAAGAGGGGGACGGGGGGAATCTACCTTTGCCTATTCAGGTTTACAGAACAGCAAAGTGTTAAAAAGCACAAGGATACATGTAAATACTCAAATGTAACCTGTCATGTGAGAA
>NW_011349989.1:341962-363060 GCF_000735185.1 Notothenia coriiceps
CTAGGGAAGTGGAATAACCTACACGAACGACCCTCTTTTTACTAGTGCCTATCTACTCCGCTCGTCACATGAAATGTGTGTGTTTCACGTGAGGCAGGGAGCCGGGGAGTAATCCTACAGACTATTAAGGTGTTCACGAACGTACAACTCGGAAACGGAAAAAGGAAACCGGTGTCGCAACTTTGGTGTGGACTTGTTGAGAGAAGAACCTTCAGTTACAGTGACGGTTCATTGGAGTGTGTAAGGGTCGTATCAACCTCAGGACACTCAGCAATTTTGTCCTAAAGTTGTTAAAAGTCGAACTTCAAATAAGTAAACGCAGGCCCTTCGCGAACCGGATGGACGCCGACTAGAGGTGACAGGCTACGAGGACCAGGGACTCCCGAAGGTCCTGACCACTTGTCCCGCAGTCGGTCCGACCTGCAGGAGTGACACAAGTTATGTATACAAGCAGTATGAGGATCATATTTGAACAACGTCCCGAATGTATTCTGTAGCCAGGTGTCAAGTTCCTACCGCCGACACGTTGGTCTGAATCTGTCCATCTAGTGGTGAATACGACCGACACGAACGTAGTCGTGACAGTAATAGTGTAAGCCGGAGTAGGCGGCACACACAGTCACTATCGGGACATAAGTGTCTTCTGTCAGCAGGGTAATAGGGGTGGTCAAACAAACGCTAGTATCGACTCCAAGTGTCTTCTTTACCAACGTCAGGTTTTAGAAGGTAAGGGGAGTTGAAATATCTCTTCCGTTCATCTCGGGATCCTCCTCGTTTAGGTACTAAAACAAATGACCCACTGTATCTCCTTCCGATACGGTAGTGACACCCGCCCCGGTAAACCTCCTTTTTTTTTTTTATCGCAACTTTCATGGTCTGCGTGATAAGAACTAAAAGGTATGCGGACGGGGGTACTGTGCCATTGTCTGGTCGATCTCGATTTATATAGGTCGTCGGCAAACCGAGGTACGGTCACTGTCTTCCCGGCTTACACACGGAGTTCCCGTCAAAACGAAATTGTCTTTTTTTTTTTTTTTTTTATTTTTCACGAGCTGGTTTTTCCGCCAGTGGATGCTACTCGAATCTCGACCGGATGACCGCGGATTTGGCTGCGAAAAGAGGGGAGAGATCCGAGACCTACAACCGTTGGGTTTGAGACGTGGTCGAGAGAAGAAAGTTAGGCGGTGGAGTACTCCGTTTCACCGCGGTAGCCGTAAAAATAACGCAGTCCTAAACTCAGATTATCCGATGAAATATTTCCTGAGGTCGACGAGTCCACACTACCACCTGAGACTCCCGGAGTAACAGGAGACAGCAAGAAGACGTGCTAAAACACGACAGCAGACGGGGAGGATCCCGAGAGGACCTCGATACACGGTGGGTGTATTAAGGAGGGTTGAGGAGGAAGTCCCTTAGTACCCTCCACCCCCATCTGCCTCTCCACATCTCGACGACCCTTAGACACCGTTAGACGAGGTCTCTCATCGCTGAACGGTCCTCTCCTAAGGCCCTAGTTTATTCCGATATTTCTTATCCGTGTATAGGTTCAACCTGCGCAGTGGCCTTAACTCCCACCTACTTAACTAACAACGTGGGTCTTTCCTTCACATTCACGAGCCGAGGACGGTCCGGTTTCTCCCCCTTCGGTTGAATCGTGACTAGTGGGACCATGCCTAGTAGACAACACGGTTACAAACCCGTACTCAGTATACACGTGTAACTCCGAGTACCGACCGAAACGCTACTTCGGGGCCGCAGGGACTCTCCCGTCTCCCGGTGTGTACGCGAACAACGCTCCTCTTTCTCTGCTACTCGACTACCCGAACAACATAGAAGAGGACGGAGACTCCGATCCGCAACACCGGAGTCCTGACCCCAACTACCGTGTTGGAGGGGACGAATTATCTGGCAAACCCAAAGCGGGCGACGGGTCTAGTCGTCTTTACGAGACCTGTCGAGGAACCCGGGAAGAGTAGTTGTCTCCAATCTCCACCTACGACCGTTACGGAGGAGAAAGAGGGGTCACCTAAACCCTCCCGGACCTTTTTCGACTCTCCTCCTAACCATTCACCCGTTTCTGAGACTTTCTTCTCCCGTAACCCCCCACACACTGTCTCCTGGTCTCCCTCATATTGTCAGTAACCCTTATTAGGTACTTGGAGTACAACCGAACAGGTATAACTGGGGAGGTAAGTAGAAGTAGAACATGTGTCGAAGAAAGCCACACATAATCTTACGTTTATATGATATGCGACCTTTTGGTCTCGACGTAAAGAACGTGACATCAAAGTCTTCAACCAACACCGCATCGTATTGCTAGTAAACTGTTAAGAGACGGAAAGAGCGGAGAAAACGGGGGGCAGGTGGGGACGCAAAAGGTATTAAGCGAACCGGAAGACCCTCTGTAAAAACCTTGGTGTCGTTGTTAGTGTGTTTCCCTCCTCTGGGTCTTCCCAGCCTCTCAACAGTTTAGTAGTAGAAACCCTATTAGGTGTAACCGTAGTTTCTTCAGAACAATCTGTGAGAAATCGACCATCTACATTTTGGATCAGCGGACTCCTAGGAACGAGTATTTTGAGAACAAAGTTTCCAAGTCCCCTTTCCTCCGAATCTCGTTAAACAAAGGAGATTCAACTAACACCCACCTAATTAACTTATAACCTACCCGCTCAGAAACAACGCCGCAGCAAAGCAAAAATTTTTCCCACAAGACTTGGTCACGAAATACTTATGAAAAAAAACACCTCCGGGACTGAAACAGACCGGTAGAGGAAATTATGACAACGGATGGCAACCGGCTTAACAACTATAGTTTCTAACGCGTCCTGGGATCAACCGTACGGACCTACGACAGCGCCCCGAGACAGACAGACGACGCGACATCGTATCGACCACGGTTCGACGCAACTATCTCGGTATCCCGGAAGACTCCGGTCCGGAACGGCAGTTGTCAACATCGACGACCGTGCCTGACCTCTCTCGTACCTGACGTCAGTATTCACCACCTTTCTCCCCGTTTAGGTAAACCGTACCCTTAAACTCGAACGCCGACACCCATCTATCGTCAACCCCACTACATCTCCGTAGGTCTCTGTCCTTATTAACCACAACCTTCGAAACCCCACCTCCTCACTCACTCCTCCGACACCTCCTCCGATCCTCCGTGGCCGGAGTAAACCACATCCCACTAGAGGTCACCTTTCTAAGTATAACAGAGACATAGGGAAACGTTTACGAGAGTTTCTCTAGGCTTTACGCTTTCTTTTCGACCACTAATACGGGGACCACTGACGAAATCTTTAGTCATTATCAACTTTTGGGGTCGAACGGGTGTCCGCAAGTGTAAGCGTCGAAAGAGGTTGCGGACGTACCCAGGGTCGGTGGGAACAATACGGGATGGACTGGTGAACTAGGACATCCATGTCGACAGAAAAAGACTTCGACAGCAAATGAAAGGAACATGACTATTCGATTGAGTTTTGGTTTCAAAAGGTCCGTCTCGAAACCATCCGTAAAAGGGGCTCGGTAGACCTTCGTATAGGAACACCTTCCGGGTTCCGTCATAGTGCCCAAACCACCAAATATCGTATACGCCGTACAGAAAGAAAAGGAGAACTCGAATGTCTCAGACAGTCTTTAGAGGACAATCGTATAAGGAAGTAAAAAGTAATACCCGGGAAAGAGGACAAGTAGAGACAGCGAGGAGTAAGACATTCACCTTCAGAGACGTTAAAAAAGTCGGACCGACCTCCGTCTCGACGTGTGGACAACGTTTGTTTTTTTTTTGGTGACTCGGACGACCGACTACAACAACCCGACGACGCTACAACAAGCTCAATTTTTCGTACACCACCACGTAGTTAACGACGACGTTCGTTGTACGACCCGGCGCCCCGGCTCAATAAAAAAAAAAATTAAGTTTCGTTCCTCCCTCCACTTCTTTGGACGATCTGTTTTTTTGTCTCCGACATAGTGTCTCAAGTCGGTTTTTACCGTGGGTCCTACTATTCTTTCCACTTATCGGTTGACGCTCGACATCTTCCCCTTGGGCTTAGTCGACAGGGTAACCCTTCTGTTTTTCACGACCCACTTATTTTTTTCATTTTCTCGTCGTCGACGACGACCTGCGGAACAACTTGCCGACTCCGACTCGATACCCGGGGGCAACTCCGGACTCGGTGTAACGCAACAAGACTTCGACAACAACTAACAATTCGACCAACAATCAAACACACAACAACCACACGACGACGACAACGACGGACGCGACCGACGACGACAACGACGACCGACTTACAACGACCCGACGACCGACAACCGACGACGACGACCGACCCGACAACAACCGGATCGTCTGTCGTACAGTCTTTGCTGAAAACTGTACTCTTGAAAAATCGAAGTACAAGAGAGCATACCATCCTAGCCGTCTGAGTTTCTTTCTTAGGGGGTACGAAGTAACTAACTGGGACCTAGTATACAAACGCGAGGTTCTTATGAGACGTCCCGGACAACTCTGTGCGTCTTATTAACACCAACTCTCGATCATCACTCAATCGATCGGACCCCCGAACCTGATCTACAACTTCACGACTACCGCCTGGGCGTGCGCGGCGAATTTGGTCATTCCCGTGAACGTCTCCGATCCCTTAGGGGGGGAACGACGAGTTTCCTAGAACGACCGCGGATCGAACCAGACCACATTCTTGTCGTCGCGTACCCTAGAGCGTCCATCCTTGAGACGCATATACTCGGATCCCGTAATGTCCACGACGTGAACTTCCGAACACAGTCCCGGACGCCACCCAGAGGCGGACAGCGTCATCCCTCGAGGACTCTCTGGCAAAGTGGAACACGTCCACCTTCTGTCTCAAGTAGTCTCACTTGTTTTCGTCTCAAGAAGACACATTTTCTGAGAACGTGTCCGTCACGTGAACTGTGTGGTGTGGTGACCTAGGTTTTTGAGAGGAGTTAGGCGCCACTTCACCCCGGGAAGACTTACCGTGGTGTCCGTGGCAAATCCAACGTCTAGCGTCTAGGAGGACACCGTCACTTGGTCGTCACGTGGGGACGGACAACCCGTTAAACAAGAAAACGTAAGTAGAGGGAGGTGTGTGTGTGTGTGTGTGTGTGAAAGGGTAGAAGAGTTTCTGAGAGGTACGCGAGGACGGGTTGGCGTTCCCTCCCGGTGGGTTAATGGGTAGCTTACAGTGGCGCTAAGTATGTTAGTTCATGAGGGGTACGTTTCGAACGACATCGATCCGAAGTCAGGTCGCGGAGGTCCACCATCAAAGATCTACAAAAGTTCACCGGACTTCACAAGACTCGAGCCCGACCCGTCTGCTGTGCATGGGTACCACCGGACGGGGCTGTGTACCTGACCTTTACCCTCGACATCAAAAAAAGAGGTGGGTCAAGCACTTCCCGGTCCCTCCGACGTTATCCAATGTCCGCCATGAGACAAATCGATAAGGAAAAAGAATACTTTGACCCTGCCACCGTCCGCCAACTTATGGCCCAGCAAGAAATGGACCGCATTAAGAAGGCCAATGAAGTTTTAGGAATGGCGCAGCAGCAGGCCATGCAGCAGCATGGTTTGTTTGATAACCCTGCAATGCAGGCTCTGAATCTTCAGTCATCGTATCCGAATCTGCAAGGCATACCACCAGTCCTTTTGCCAGGGGTTGGCAGTCCCTCTCTTTCCAGCTTTAACTCATCTAATTCAGGTATGTCATGAGTTGGATTCATTTTCTGAGTAAACGCAAAATACTTGAGGTGGAGTTGCAGTTGTTTTTTAAACTGTAATTTACCAACTTACAAACTAAAGTCATCACATAGTACTTAAATGTAAAACTCAGTGATTGCACCAATGAACACACTATCTATATTATTCCCATCAGTCTGTGACATGTACTCATTTATACTGCACACATACAGTACGGTAAATTGTGTAACATAATAAATTGGCCTTTTAACTGTTAGACCCACCAATACCACAAACTGTGAACAAATGGCTCACTCAGACGGAGTTTTACTTTGTGAATATTGCATAATCTTGATATCATTAGTTCTTCATTGAACTGTTGTGTTTACATTTCATAATGACACACTTATCAAGGAAATACACCTATTAATTATTACATGTTGTCTGTGTTTGAATATGTTCCAGCTTTAACTCCTCCAAAACCCTCAAACCTCCTGAACATGCCTGGTGCCAGTGTTCCCTCGCCTAGCCTCCCCACGTCTGGATTACCCAACAAAAAGGGCAAACCCAATAGCGAAGCCCCAAATTCCTCCTCCTCCTCCTCCTCCTCCTCCTCTCATATAAGTATATAGTATATATATATATCAAATAATAAGTATATCGTCCCTAAGGTGCAGTGTAAACTGGCATGCCGCAAATGTCAAGTCGTTTTCACAAAGGAAGATGAGGCTGTTACCCACGTTAAATCTAACTGTTTTTTCGGTCAGTCTGCAAACCTGCAAGAGATGTTGCAGAGTGTCCCTGGTGGTGTAGGTGCAGGGGCTGGAAGTTTCTATGACTGTCTGGCTTGTGACACTACGTTGGATGGGGAAAAAAGCACTCAGTCAACACCTGGAATCGGCATTGCACAAACACAGAACAATCAAGCGATCAGCCAGAAATGCCAAAGAGCACGCTACTAGTTTATTACCTCACTCTTCAGCCTGCTTCCCCAATCCTAACACCGCATCTACCTCACAGTCTGCCACTCATCCCATCAGCAGCCCCCCTCCCCCGCCAACAACATCAGCCTCCATGCCATCCTCTGCTGTCTCCTCTTCCCCCTGCTCCTTCTCTACTACCCCACTCAACACCACAGCTGCCGGCAAGCCATGGCCCCAGGCCCCTTTAGCTGGGAAGCCCAATGGCAGTCCCTCCTTTTCTTCCTCCTCTTTCCCTCCAATGTCCTCACCTAGTGTAGGAACAGACTCCATCAGATTGTAAAGAGCTTTCAATGATATTTCAATATTTAAAAAAGACAACAAAAAAATCATAAATGGAAAAAACACAAAAAGCAGCAATATTAAAAATCCATGAAACGTATACAAACCAATTTCAGAAAAAGATGTGTAAAGACTAAGTGCAATTCCAAAGCTTGTAACCAAACATGTACATGTTAGTGGATTGTTTCCCATATCAACATGCTGGTTTTCCTTTTGTTTGTTTTTCTCAACTGAAATACATGCATACTAATACATGAGCATAGAAAAGATTGCTGCAGTTATGTTGTGGGTAATGATAGAGGAGTGCTGTACTGTATGGCAGTGGACTGCCTCAAGGTTGACAAATGGCCCAAGAACCCATTTGAAGAAATACAAGTCAACAAGTTGTCCTTTTGTTTTTGTAATCATTTCTACTTAATAGCACAGTCACAAAAAGCCAGTATGTACTTTATGGGAGAATAGTCTATCAGTTTTCTTGCTATTTAAGCATTCAGATACCAATGGCTTGCAAAAGTAAAAGAATAATGTAATGTCTATTTTATTCTCAGGTCAACAGCTCACAGAGGTTTTTTCTGTTACAGAAATCCATGTTTTACACCTTTTGTTTCCAACAGGAGATAAGGATTTTTTCTTTCATATGTTGATTTAATAACAGAAAATGTTAAGTTGAGTACAATTTTTAACACGGCATTGTATCTGGGCATTCAAAAAGGGTAAATGATTTGCTGGTTTTAACATTTGAAATCCTTTTAAATCCATTATACCCAGACAAGGAGAGCATTGCAGACAATAACGGGCGATAAAAAGAGTTTTGATTAAAAAAAACAACCTTCTGTATTTATGATAGATATGAACATTTTTGGTGTTAAGTAGATTGTTGCATTGGAAATGAATTTAAACAGTATGGTAGGTTGAAAAAAAACTTTGTGTACATTAAGCTTTTGTATTGTCCAACTTTAAGACGCTTCATTTGATGTTGTCTTGGTCATTCCGATAGACTAGATTATGGACAGGTAATTTATCTCATTTTGTTTCTGTCTTATTCTCAACTTCTTGAGAAACATTCACCCAAATGCCCCTCCTGACAAGGCAGGATCCTCTTTTAGAATTATTTAAATGTTATGGTTTGGTTGGTATTGCGCTAACCAAAACTAAAAGATCCTGGGGGAAATATTGAAAGTTTAATTTTATTTAATTTTTGTGTTACCTTTGTGCACTTATCACTGTCTGACTCCTATTTCTCACTCTACTTGTTCCTATCTTCGCACTTATTTTTCTCTGCTCTCCTGTGTTTGTAGATATGTACACTACAAAGCAGGTCTTTTGTTCTTCATGTAGTGTGGCTACAGTCTTTATTTTCATTTTGACATGTTTGTTGTCATAAATGAAAAAGAATACCAATAATAATTCTCACGCTTTAAGACAAAAAGAAAATCCAAAGACTAAACACTTTTCACCATTGGTGCATAAATATGAGAAAAGAGGCTCCTTTATACTTGAGAATTTGTTGCTGTTTTTAGAGGAAAGAAAACAAAGTTTTAAAAGACAAAGGAGTACGCATCAGAGTTGCCGTTTCTGCTTCTTTGCAAGCAAACAGGTGGCTTTTTTACGTAAATACCAAAAACCAAAAAGGGCCCTTGTCCTTGCATTGTGGAGTAGCACCGTTACAGAGCCATTGCAGTTTGTAAGATAGAGGTTATTAATCTTTGTTTTACTTTTTTGTCACATTCAAGTGTCCATTTTTTAAAGAAAATGTATAAGGTCTGGTCTTCAAGGACATACGTTTTGCTGCTAATGTAGAATTTTGAAAGGAAAAAAAGTACCTAGATGCATGCTCATTTTGCTTTTGGCTAAGCTTTAACTAAAACCAACAATAAACCAATTTATTGCCTCTGCAACACCTTTTTTTTCTTGTTGCAAAAACGGAACTTTGAAGACTGTGAATATATGTTCCAAAGGACATTTTGCCGATTTTCTTTTTGAACAGACCAATGTTTAAAGCCAATGATCTATAATGTTTGTAAAGACAGTGCATTCCAAATATCACAATGGATTTTTCTCAAGCAAGGACTGATCCTATTTCATTTACCTGCTTTTAATTGTCACAATCTATTTTTTTCTATTTTTTTTTTTTTAAGTGACTAAACTGTTGTGTACATTTTTGCATCATTGGTTGCTGAATAACTTATGTAATTTTGTGCTGGCATGGAACATTGCTGAAAATCCCTCCATCCAGTCAAGGTTGTTGCTAATTTGTTAAGCAAGTAATAGTGGTTACCAAAAAATGTATATAATACATCTGGTACTGATGCGTCTCATAGGTTTAGAAACATTTATGCCAGTCAACATACAACTAGTCTCAGAGGGAAAAGATGGCTGCTTGGATGAGTTGACCCCTTCCTGGGAAATCCACCAGTGACTTGTCCCATGTGTCTGCAGGTTGCCACTTCCATGCATAGATTACAGGTCTTTAAGGGACATCTTCATTCCAAAGCATTATTTCTGGAAAAAGGAGGAGGTTTTTTGAAGATGTCCCTTGATTTCAAATAGCAAGGATGCTTTCATATCCAAAGAAGTCAACCTCTAATTTTATTGCAAAGAACATAGATGTGCATATAGGTACCCCCACCCTTTCGCTGATGATTCAAAGAACTAAGAGTTTCATTTTTAAAACCAAAACCCTTTTTAAATTTGTCAAACTACTTTTTGGCCACTATTTAGTCAATATATTTGCCCTAATTAATACATGGCACAATCTCAGAACAATGTTTAAAGTGCTTCGTCTTGCAGTACAAAGTGATTCGGTGTTAATACTAAAGCATGCTGTTGGAACTCATGAAATTTGGTCTGCAAGCTTGTTACTTTTTAAAAGTCCAACTCCCTGAAATACTCTTCACATGTTGTTTCTTATTTTGAAAAATCTTAAGTTGTACAGTTTTCTTAAATGTTTGCTTCTTTTAATTTTCAGACAATGTCAGACATGTATTGTTATTTTCATAAAATTATTTGTATTTTATTTAGTTAATGTATATTACTTTTTATCATAAATTAACACTAGCTTTAATTTGAATTGCTGAAATTACGAAACAAAAAATATGACCTGGCCACTTTATGGTGTGAAAATGTTC
Source organism: Notothenia coriiceps (assembly GCF_000735185.1). Classification (NCBI taxonomy): domain Eukaryota; kingdom Metazoa; phylum Chordata; class Actinopteri; order Perciformes; family Nototheniidae; genus Notothenia; species Notothenia coriiceps. The sequence goes on from NW_011349989.1 coordinate 352,054, forward strand.
TTTATATTCATTGTCTACCTGAAACTGTTTGCTCTCTTATTTCCAAAGTGTAATCTTTTGGGCTCTTTTGTTGAAGACAAAGTTGAAGTCTCTTCATAAGATTCAGCCAGCATGGTCTGTGTGTGTGCGTGTGAGTGTGTGTGTGTGTGTGTGTGTGTGTGTGTGTGTGTGTGTGTGTGTGTGTTTCAAAAGAGCCAGCATCAATTCAATTGTTTTATTGTTTGCCTTTTATTGTTTTTATATGTTACACACCAAAACAAACTGAACCACAAAGCTGGATTATGAATAACTCAAATTTAGAAAATCCAATTTTAAAGTAAATGATCAGAAACAATACCGAAGCACTGAGCAGTTTTTACTTTGATTGATTTTATGAATGTGGCCAAAGCTTTATGCAGTTGAAACGAAAAGAAAACAAGTTACATGTTGTGCCCCAGACAAGTGTATATTTTATTGTGGCACAAATCGTATTGTGGATAATTGGATCCACTGACTTAACATTGGGATACTTGATTTTAATGGACATTTACAAAGAGAGAGATAAAGACAAGGTTTTGCTGTAGAGGTCATCTTTTGCCCACTGTGAAAACGAACGTGTACCTGTATACAGATATAGATATATTTAAAACGAGACATCAACTTTTTTTGTTTTCGAAAAGGACTGAAAAGAGAGAGAAAAAGGACTTTGGGAAGCTTTGGAGATCTTCTTAGGAGGACATGAGAGGCTGTGGGCACACCAAAACTGGGCATGGGAGCCAATGGCAGGCTCAAAACAGCTTTAAAACCACCTCCTTATTTGATAACTGACAATTCTGTAATGGAAATGGACTCTGGAACCAATGGACAGGTGTGACACAGAGAGGAAAGTCCTTAGATGAAACTGAACTTTAATGGCTCCAGCTGCCTCTTTCTCCTTTCTGTCTATCTCTTTCTTTCTCCAGCTCTGCCTCTGCTTCTGCTCTTTGATGGACATTTTCCAAATTTCAGGACAGGATGGACAGACACGCTTGCTTCATTTCTCCCAGTTCACGTTGCTACCCGTTTCATTTCCTTGTGCTTGTCTCTGGTTGACAAGTTAAGCTCTCCAGTCAAATGGCGGCTCACCCCTCTCTCTGTTGATTACATCATCTAAGAGTAAATAATAACAGAGAGAGGGGACGGGTTCTCAAAGCTGTCATTCTTAAAGAGGCAGTTACACTAAAAAAAGCGTATTAACCAAAATTAACAACCAAACTAACAACCAAACAACCATTTGCTCCAACTTCAAAGATGAACTGTTACTTGGAGCTCTTTGTTCCTTTTGTGACTTCTGGTGCCACAATGTTTTTTTATGCTTTAGTTTTTCTTTTTGTTTCCTTGAATTACTCCTCCTTGAGCCTCATAAGCATGGCTCTGTGGCTCCAGGCAGCCCATCCGAGGGTAGAAAAAAACAGCCTTGCAATGTACAAAAAAGAGCAAGTTAAACCAAAAATGTTGTTCTTGATGTCTTTTCTATACTGTAGTCTTGTTAGCTTTTTTGTTACTGTAATTATATGATGAAGATTTCCAAACTGTACCAAATTACATGGAAACTAACATACATACAACCACATGGAACTTCAGACTTTTAAAGAAACTTTTGTCACAAAACCTTGTTGTCCTAGTTAAGTTGATTGTAGATGGTAATTGAATATACTCCTTTGAAAATATTTCATCAAGTATGTTTCTTGCTCATTGTGATACATTAAAAAAGTATGAGCATAAATTGCACTGGTGTGGAGTCATCTTTGAGTGTTTTACAATTTGATCGTTTGCTGTTATCTAACTACTCATTGGCAGAACCCAGAGAAAAAAGTATGTTTTACATGTTGACCATATATATTACAGATGTATTCATATAGAATGTAGAAGACCCGTAAATGTTATAATGCTAAATGGCAACCTCCATTGCTGAAAGCCAACTGCCAAAAACTGCAGCTTGTTGGCCACTTGAGACTGGCTCCAAAAGCATGTCAATCCCCATAGACCACCATGTTAAAATCCACAATTATTCGCAGAAAAAACATGTTTACAGCCTGGTACGTGTCGTCAAAGGTTGCTAGCTGCTAACTGTCTGCTCTGGTGCGTAAGCCTGTGCCGCCTCACCTCCACTGACGTTCCATCTCTTTGCCCATAACCATTAGCCAGGGAGTAAGCAATGGGTAGTGCAGAGGGCCTGGACAACTCCCAATTAAAACAAGTCCTGCTCTGCCTGTTGAGCATAAGATTATTCTCAGCAGGCATTGAGATACAATAACAGAAGGATCTGCATCAGCATGAACTGTGAGCCCCCAGTGACATATTATGGTCAATTTGTATCAGCTTCTAAGCCATCAAGTGTTGAGCCATTCCAACAGTATTGTTGAAATTAGAATGGCTTCACACTGTTCTATTTGATATGTAAGGTGATTTTGTGAACCTTCAACCTCTGAATCTGCCCCTATATTTAGCTTGTTAGAATTGTAAGTGCCTTGGAATAATGTATACATATTAAGCAACAACTGTGAACTTGTCTTTGATGAAAGGGTTGCAGTGTGCAGCTTATGTAATAACAGGTACTGACAATGTTGCAAAGAAAAATTGAATCTGAAATGAGAATTATTGTAAGGAGTAATAATTATTAGCACCATCTCTTTTAAAATTGCATCAAAAATGTGATCTAAAAAATAACCACACTTTTGGATGTCTTACCAAGTAAAGATGAGACCAAATGACTTTAATAGATGATATGCATTAGAATAAGCTTTTTGCAAACTGTAATACATTCTTGTCGCCTCTCTGGAGTTTTTGGAGAGTATTTCTCTCACAAACAAATATGTGAAGACAGTTAAACTGATATAATGTTATGTTAATTTAAGGCAGCAATCATTAGAGAATTGCGTCGTAATTTCTTGCATAATTTCTTGGTTGTCTTGTTCAACATATATTGTATAAAGAAAAACAAAAAAAGTTGTTATTACATTAAAGAAAACAAAATCAACTTTAAATTATCCAAATTATAACCTTTCTTGTAAGAACACACACATATAATTTACATTAATTGACATTAACATACATTTTTGTAATGTTTCCAATACCTAAGTTACACATTTTGTTTGTTAAATGAACACATTTATCAGAAATGCATTAAAGGCATGGCGCTTTGTAAGAAAAAATCTGAGGAGCCTCGAACCTCTGAAGAGAGTTTAAGGAAAAGGCCATCCTGTGTCATGCAACAGGCAAGATTCATTGGCCATGTTGAGCCAATTAACACGCAAGGGCACATCCCGAATGATTTAAAAACACCCTAATCCGATCAGTGTGAAAAGCAAGGCCATTTCCTTCACAGGCCTGGACCAGATGGCACTCACACTCAAATGCTGCATTGAAACAGGCCAGGCCCAGTCACACAGTGTGAAATTGGGTTAGTGCATGAGTCTAACATAGGCCCTGGGCAATGTGAGCTCCCAAACCAATTCTCCCCTAGCCTAAAGGTACAGGGCCCATCATGCCAATATTTGGCCCCATATTTAATTATCATTCTCAATGCACCTCACTAACTCAGTCTTTTCAGTCAGAGGTGGAGCTGACAGCTTCCTAGAGTCATTTGTCTCTTTAAACCGGCCAACCTTTTACATATCCCAAATAGCCCCTTACATACCACAGAATGTTCTCTTTGGTAGCCCAGAAGACAAGCAAAGCTCTGTTGGATAGAATATCACAGACTCTGACCCAAGCTGGGTGGTGTTACCATGCTGAGGTCTAAGTTCTTGCTTTGTTGCGATAATGGCTTGATGGGGTTTCCAAAGCTCTTTAGTATCAGCTTTCAATCTTTGCAGGGAACAAATGTTGGATGATTTTCGTCATGATTTCAAAATCTTTGATTGTGCAATGTCATCTTGGTCCCTGTCTTAAATAAAGAACATAGCTCTCTAATGGATGTTCGGCTAAACGTTGGTAATACCACATGAGACCATAGACGCAGAAAATGAGGAGCAGAAGCTGTTAGTCAAACCACACCATCACACATCCCAGCATCCAATTCCTCACTTCTACAGTCAGAGCACATTGCCTTCATATTAGCCAAGAGAGGGGTCACCCCTGGCAATGTGTCCTGTTCCATGGTGTTCACAAATGGCCAAAAATGTGAAGCGGCAAAACTACCTTAAAGAGACAAGTCAACATCATACAGTATGAGGAAGAATTTGATGAGGTATCTCCAAAGTATGTAGAGCTAAAGCCAAATGTTTTTTACTGATACTAAACCTATTGAAGGCTCTGACCATTTGAACCTGTGTAAACTGTTCTGAACTGCATTGAAGTGACAAATTGAATTGTATCCCCAGCAGATAATGTGGACATACTGGATACATTTTCCATCAAGCCAATGAAAAACCAAGCTAAGCTGGTCTGCTTTGCAGATGAGCAGCTTGCACTGCAACAGTCAAGTGACAGACAGTGTGGTGAAATGACATATATGACTGTGAAGAACAGGAATTTCCCCACCAAGCCTGAAAGCCATATACTGTAGGGCTTCTTCCAGCATCACATACCTACTTCTCCCCCTGTTTTCCACCTACACCTCTTTGCCTGGCCACATTGTCTCTGTAACGACGAGACGCCGTTACTAGAGCTCTCGTGAACATGGTTATATAATTTATTGATGTAGTATTTATTTGGTATAAGTGTTCACCCCCATCTTGTCTGTTGCTTCCGGTCGTCTCTGTGTTCCCTCCTACTGATTACCCAATTGTGTGCACCTGGTGCCCTGTGTTGTCTCCTCCCCCCTCACCTGTGTCTAATTGCTCCCCCTCACCTGTGTCTTGTTAGTCTGTGTATTTAAGTGCTGTTTCTTGTTGGGCTGAGGGGGTGTGTGAGACCTTTGTGGCTGCAGGAGGTGTTCACGGAGAACAGCAGGATTGAGGCTGTGAACTTTGTGCACATTATTTTAATAAATGCCCACGTCGGGTTATATTTTTGGACGTTCTGCCTCTGCCTCCTTGCTTGGTCGGGCCGCTCAGTGGTCAGTCTCACAGTCTCTTTCAATATCAATGTCAAAGGCAAATTACGCTACAGCCTTGAGGACAGGTCAAAATAATTCAATCTAATCTGTCAGATAAAATAATGGGTGAGTGAGGATCAAAGGAATGAAAAAAGGGAGAACTCAGTTTCTTTTGAAATATAGCCTTAAGTTTCCTGATCAAAGTGGGCTGACACATCTTCACATCAATTTATATGTATGAAAAAAACCTACATATCAGTGTTAGCCCACACCAGTGCTGGTTAAGTGAGTGGCCTATAAACCCCTCCGCCTAGACTCCACCTCGCTAGCTTCCCACCCACGTGGGATTCATGCTGGGGTAGGTGTTGAGCGTGTCTTGGCAGGCTCTCAGCCTTGCCAAAGCATTTCCCGTCTCCTGGAACACAGGATCAGGTGTCGCCATTTTCATAGCACCTTCTGGTTCTGTTTAACAGGAAATGAGGTCCATCAGAAGGACTCTGACCAAAACTGAGCCAGAATGGGCCCTGACAGGCAGGAATATTAGCCTATGACGGCAGTCAGTAATTGAATGATCGGCTCCCCCCCCCTCACTTGTAATGAAGAGAATATGTGCTGGGAATATGTTTGTCCTTCCCTATCCTTTGTCTGCCCTTTTCCTTTTCTCTTTCCCTCCTGTTTTTCCCCCTTAATAAATCATTTGTGGGGTAGAAATAAGGGATAATTTTACTTCACTTCAAAGTGCTTCTCATGGTGTCATTTCTGTAACCTCAAAGTGATGATGCATTTAAAAGGCTTCGGGTGAGTTCTGCTTGAGTGTTTTCAGCCTTTAAACGAAGCTGTGCTGATAGTGTCGTGAGAGAGTGAGCTGAAGTACATGAGAGATCAATTATCACACCTCATTGTGTTCTCATATGCAAAATGATAATGGGTGGACCATGTCAGACCTGAACCATCAGGTGGTGTATCCTTTCTCAATAAATGTGTTTCACAGATTGTCTGAAGGGGTCTGTTAAATCCCTTTAACAGTTAAAAAAGAAGGGAAAGAATTTGGCTTCTCCTTGATCTTTATTCAAATGTCCCTCTGCGGACAAGATTTAAGACTGATAAAGCAAGAGAATAAACCCAACACTCAGCTTGATATCACTACACAATTGTGAACACTAGTGTAGTATTGAACGTTGGAAAAAACCAAACAAGTAAAACATTGTCCTGTAGTATTTACTGTGTGTTTGTCAGCAAACAGTAGAACAACTGTGTAATAATGTATAATGTATTGAGTACATGTGCCATAAAGGAGGCAAGGGTTTGAGGAAGTGGGAGGCACACCTTTGAGGTGCAGCCTCGTATTTCATATAGCTTTGGGGAGATTGTAAAAAAATACATCTTAATACAATAATTGCTTTAAGACTTGTTCTTATTAATATTTCTTTGACTTAGGTTTTGTATTTTACCCTTAACCAAAATCAGTTGTACTGCATTGCTGCTGGAATGCCTGTCAGACCGGGCCCTGACCCTGGACTAGCAGCTATAATGATGGGAAGATGAAAGGGCCAGGCCCATTCCCAGGCTGCCCTGTTAGGGGGTGCAAGCCTGTGAAATGGAGAGATAATGGAGACCAGGTGTGCTGTGGATGCCTGAGACACTCCTCACTCAGTCTGAGAGTTCCTCTCAGTGAGAGGGAGGGCACACTACCATGTTGAAACAAACTGGGCCAGGGTCCAATTTCTTACTCCACACTGCACACCTATACTGAATATACTTTACAATGTATGTATGTATTATACAAATAGAGTATTTACTCCAATATATATGCTTAAGTTGTTTTAGTTGCTGTAGCACACATTGGGGATATTCTGTTTGTCCCCCTCATAAAAACTACACTGTTTTCATAAATATGAGAGTAGAGGCTCAAAATAAATATTTTACTTAAATGAGGTGGGCATGTTGTTTCGGTTGTATTCATAAACACAGTAATTTGTCCAATCAGAACTAATAACAAAACTTTAAGCATTTACCCCTTTTTATATGTTTCTAATTTATGGTATAGGAGTTTAAAAAGGAAGCACGGCAGACTGGCCACAAAAGTCTTACAGTGTCTAATTATAACAGACAGGCATGCAAAGTTCTCCTGTGATTGAAATCTAATTAGCAGACAGCTAGCAGAATCCAACATTCAATTTAACATCAACAATTGAACCCTTCAAAAAGACCCTCTAAGAAAATATTTCAAAGACTCATGAGCGAGAAACAGTCAGCCCCACTTCTGTGTTCAACAGGAGGTCAGTGAATGTCAATTGGAAAGAGAGCTGAAAAAAGCTGAAGAGGGACTCAAGTGAAGATAAGTTCTAATTAAAGCCTTTCCATAAGAGCTTGTTGAATGATAAATATTAAACATTGATTACATACAAATAGGAGTAGCTCTCTTATCATCACAGACTATTGTCTTCCTGAGATTATCGTATAATTAAATCTAACAAGGTCCTTTTTGTCAAGTGAGTGAATTACTAATTATTCCCACATGAATAAAGGGCAATCACACGGTGCCTGACGTATGAACATGCACGCAAAGGTAGTTGATCCATAAGAGAAGGAGAATATTGCACTAAAGCTTTTTAAAGGGCTGTCAGTTAGGATGGCTTATCTTGTAAGTTTACATGTTTTTGGAATATATATATTTTTTGTGAATAGGGCTTTCTTAGAAAAATAAATTCAACCAGGTTTAGTAGTTGATATTTTATTTGTGTTCAATTCTCCAGAGCTGTCACTGTACCTGAACTGTCTGAACAGAATATATATTAAAGTAGTGGATTAAAATGCATTCATTTGATTTAGGGGAGGCTGGAGTCATGCATCTGGCCCAAACTATGTCCTTCTCTGCCTTACAGCTGTTACATGCCTCAGCTAGAGCAACCTTTTCCTACCATCCTCATTCTGACGAATACATTCAAATTTAGTGAATGAGAAACACATTTACCCTTTTTTTGTTCATTCTTCAAAGCATTCTGTTAAGTTCATACAAAACAACCTAAACAGTAACAGGATTCAGTCTGTCTGAGCAGTTTGAATGCTTAGACAGTGGTCGACTGTCTGAGTATCTGTTGTACAATTCCTACAATTGTGAATCATAAGCAATTAATCTGCAGCATACTGCCTGGAGTCCAGCCCTACCCCCCAACACACACACTAGCTCACAGTAATGCACACATACCCTACCCTTTGGTCTGCCTCTTAATCTTCCCACAGTCTTTCTCGTACATGTTACTCTCACCGTATCAAGCCAAGGTCACTGAATATTCAGTTCAAATAGTTGCCTACTGCAGCAGCTCAGAATTAATAAGGCCACCATTTAAATGTTACAGTTACCAAACTCATGTAACAAATGCTGGGCAATGTTTCCACCACGCACTCTTTCCCTCTCCCCTTCCCTTGATATATTAATTTTTGAACAAACGTCCCCGCTTGACTACTGTAACGAGGTATGATGTATTGAGCCCTGGCTGTTGCCATGGAGACAGCAGTCCCCTCTTACTTGTCATTAGAGCACAAACAAGCATTGGCATCTAATGTCATTCCAGTCAACATGAGGGCGAGCGATAAGAAAGGGAGAGACTGTGTTGGATTCCTTACTCCCTTTTCTCAGTTTGTACTGTTTTTTGTGTGGATTATTTTGATTATGCTGGATGTTAGGGGACAACATGCTCTTGGGGGGGGGGAAACAAAAGAGAAATGTTGTTTATTTCTTTTGTAAGGTGCTTCTAGTCTATATCAGTCTCAAAGGAAGTTAATCAGATGACATCCCGTGCTTCTCATTTTCTGTGAACTCTGATGAAATTACAGGCTGATTGGAAAATGCATCAAATGAGTTTCATCAGAATTGGGAAAATTGTATTCAGTTTTCTCTCAGCTTGTATCATTTTAAGATAATTACGTCGTAACTTAGTAATAGTACTGCAGGAGCTTTCGAATATTCCAGGCTATTTTAATTCCATTTTAGATAAAGCTTTCTACTTGTTGTTTCAGCATGAAAGTGCACCTCATTTTCAGATGTTCTTTCTCCCCTCATTTCAGTTTTAGTCGGTAGCTGCTTTCTAGTGTTTGAGGTGAAAGTGTGGCCCTATGCCTCACTGTCTTTCCTCTGAACATAATCTCTTCTTCACACAGAACAATAATCCTACCTTATTTTCTCTCTCGGTGTTGGTCTTTTATTACTTCCAGGTGTTAAGGCCTCGTCTCCCTTGCCTGCAGTTGTGTTAAGGAAAAAAATGCCCTTGATTTGGAGTTGTGCTATTTCAAACTGAATATTAAGTTGGCAATGCTCTCTGAAGGCAGACAACAGAAAAAAAGGACCAAAATAAAAAATAGGTGAATGAATATTTGCATTCAAGAAAAACAGTGAAAGATGTGGAAGATTGAAAAAACAAATGGGATACAGATCAAAACTGTATGCTGCATGCACAGAAAATAGTCACAAAAGAAACTGCTTCTTGAGAAACCAGAAGTAAAGTTAAAAAGTTAAACATTTATTTTGTTATAGCAGTATAGGTTTAGTGATTTATGGGAACTGATGGGTGCCACATCTGTTAGTGAGCTGTATGTTGACTGGTCAGTTTTTGTTTTGTGATATACGAGTTTCGTGATCTGCTATGAGAAGTATTTTTGTATGCTTTTTCTATTTCTGTATTCACTTTCCTTTGGTGAACAATTTTCAGGGTACATGATAACAGTTTGTTTTGTAAAGCCAATGCCTGCAAAATAATAATAATTTATTGCTTAGTAAATATTCTTCTTACACCTGCCGAGAGTAATATTCGATTTGCAGACAGGAAACAGAGTCTGTAGCAATTGAAGCATAGGCTCTAAAATATCCATTCTGGACTTTCTCCTTTTTCCTGCAAGCAGCTAAACTGAGATCCCATGTACTTGCAATGAAAAGTGGCAGGAAATTGACTAAAGCATTGGAAATCAATGGAAAGTAAATGTGCTCTCTAAGTACAAGTGAACAGCTGATAGCTGCCTTCTGTCTACCGCTCTTACTTTGCCTTTCTATCCCTCTTTTCCTCTCTACTATTTTCCGTTCCATTCCTTTCCCCCGTCCCTTCTTTTACTCACTATTCACTCCTATTCACAGTCTCTGCCTCTGATAAGCCAATAAGTATACCAAACAAACAGGGTTTAATGTGTTGGACTACAAGTGTACCTGTGTACTCATCATTAAAATCTCTTACTTACGGCCCGTCCACACACAGGCATGAAAAGAATCTTGAAAAATCTTGATGCTGGGCGTGTCTGAAGCTTGGCGATTTCACGCGCCCAAGGCGACCAACAACCAATCAGGAATCTCCCAGGAATCTCCCGCCCGCTCCCGGCATACAAATAATAAGTTAATAAATAATAAAGTTAATTTCTTGAATTTACAAAATTATTCCTCCATTAATGAAAACCAAATCACTTTATCACTGTCAATTGCATACAAGGTTTTACATGTCACACTTTATATAATGAACATGTATGAGATTAATGTATGGTGCTATTTTATGCTACATTCCATGCTGGCTAAATATACTGTCTATGCTTGCTGTCTATGTATTAGATGTTATACTATGTTATATATTATGCTTATACTTATCATATATTATATTATATATACATATTATTATATATTATTATTATATTATTATTATTATTATTATTATATTAATATATATATTATATGTTATGCTACATTACTAGCTGTCCATTCAATGTTAAAAGGAAGTAAACTGGATATAAACTCCCCAAACAGGTGAAACCCTACCAGTTTCACCAACTGTCTCTGCCACCTCCCTACATGCCTGATTCCTCCGGTTTAGGTCCCGGTAGGTGAACAGAGAGCAGTCGTAAAGGACCGGGACATTTCCTACAGCGATGATTAATTTATCCTCCATTTTATGACATATGGAAAAGACCTATACATGCGGTTTGATTGGCTAGCGCTTGTACTGGCGGGATTTGCATAAACAGGATTTGAT
>NW_011349990.1:0-38825 GCF_000735185.1 Notothenia coriiceps
TTGTGATCATTTTGACCCCACGGGGTGAGATCTTGCGTGGAGCCCCAGATCGAGGGAGATTATCAGTGGTCTTGTATGTCTTCCATTTTCTAATAATTCCCACAGTTGATTTCTTCACTCCAAGCTGCTCACCTATTGCAGATTCAGTTTTCCCAGCCTGGTGCAGGTCTACAATTTTGTTTCTGGTGTCCTTTGATAGCTCTTCGGTCTTGGCCATAGTGGAGTTTGGAGTGTGACTGTTTGAGGTTGTGGACAGGTGTCTTTTATACTGATAACGAGTTCAAACAGGTGCCATTAATACAGTTAACAAGTGGAGGACAGAGGAGGCTCTTAAAGAAGAAGTTACAGGTATGTGAGAGCCAGAAATCTTGTTTGTTTGTAGGTGACCAAATACTTATTTTACCGAGGAATTTACCAATGAATTCATTAAAAGTCGTACAATGTGATTTCTTGGATTCTTTCCCCCCATTCTGTCTCTCATAGTTGAAGTGTACCTAGGATGAAAATTACAGGCCTCTCTCATCTTTTTAAGTGGGAGAACTTGCACAATTGGTGGCTGACTAAATACTTTTTTGCCCCACTGTATATATATGTGTTGGGTGAAGTCTTGGAAAGAGTTATGCTGTGTTCAGTGTGAGATATACCATATAAAAAAATAAATGAAGCCTCCGCATTAATTTCAATAGGACCACTGCATTGGCAGAGAGGAAGTACTAACGCAGAGGGCTCCTGCAAAAAAAACAAAGGGCCTCAAAATTAGGCTCCCTGTGAATGTGAAACGCAAGGGCCCTGAGTGTAAAATCTAGCTGTATATCGTTTTAGTATATATTTTGATCACAGCAACTCTTACGAACTAAGTTGTGTTTGACTGAATAACCACAAAGCAGTTGGATTTTTCCAGCAGAAGTGAAGCTGCCATGCGCAGTCTGTTGAGTGTATTTGATGGAGACTTGGGGAGACAGAATACATACACAATGCACAGAGAGCGATGGAGGTCAAAACAGCTATAGTTTTGCCCCAGGGCCCCCTAACAGGTTTTCCTGGCCTTGCCACTTACTTACATGATCAACACTGACAAGCAGCAAACGCCCTGAAGTACGTTCATATGTTTTGACCATTTTGACTTTAGTTTGTTGAGGATGGAGGCACCTGCAGGCAGTTCATCAGCATGCAGAGAGCACACACTCAACACACCCATCACTTTTTGTTTTTGTCGCTCTGCTTCAACCGGATTAGCCTCTAACAGTGCAGTCATTTCCGCATTTGCAGATGGACAAATTATGTAAATGTGTGTCAAAGAAGTTTTCAAATGGTTTTCATTGCCTGGTCCCATCATCATTTCAGACAGTTCCCAAACAACAGTTTTACTGTTAGGATATTTGGAGTATTTTGTTCCCAAAATATCCAATATTTCAATAGGCTCTTTTCAAACTCTCCACAAACAATCTGATGAGGCAGAACAAAATATTCACTAACACACAGCTTACTGTTCTTTCCCTGGAGATGGGGGGTGCTGCCTGCAACATCAAGCACCAGAGCAGCACCCAAAAAACTATAGACAAAAGCGGAAATGATGAATGCATCGCCGAAATGGAGGTCTAATTTCCCCCAGTATACACTTTGTTTGCCTAATTAATTCGCTTTGGTTCAGGCACAAATGCAGTTAGATAGACAGGGGGAGAGAGAGAGACGTGTGTATTGGCGCTCGTTTTTAATATTTTGGCGTGTGTGTGTGTGTGTGTGTGTGTGTGTGTGTGTGTGTGTGTGTGTGTGTGTGTGTGTGTGTGTGTGTGTGTTTGGAAACTCCACTGGGTTTTCTTTCTGGTCCAATAATTCACTGACAATAAAAAACATGGTCTCATTGATAAATAATTGTGCAGACTTTGGTCCAGCCTTTTAATTTGTTTTATTCAGAGAGTGCTCCTGATGGATTTATGCTTTTGGATAATTTGTAGGAACATACTGATTGTTTTCTGTTTGATTGAAACTGGTCCAGGATCTGATTTCTTTCTAGAGAAAATTACTTAAAGGCCAGGCAAAAACAAACTGTAACCAAATTACACTAAAAACTCAAGTAAACTGCAATATAATGGCTTTTCCCAATGGAACTGTTATGATTCACTTTATTGCTTTTATTTAATAAGGCAGCTGGATTAATTATTACTTTTCAAAGTTGTTTAGCATTTCTAAACATCAATAATTGTTGTTGTATTTGGATATAAATGGATGTTGAACACTCAGCTCATGTACAATTAAAAACCACATACTGTATATGTGTGTATTTGTTAAGTATTGGGCTAGAAAACCTTTGAAATATTTGCAAACATTGTGGGTCTTAGTTCTTTTTCACTGCTAAAAAGTTCCATACTGACAGATGCAAGATCACTTGGTAGTTTTTGTGAGAAACTACATGTGTATTTGAGGGTTGCAGGAAAATAAAAGTATTACGACTACACATTAATACAGTATTCACAACATGCAGTAAGACACCATATTTTAGTTGGTAAAATCCTGCAGGCATTTTCTCCAGGCTTTCATAAGTATGAAATTGAGTGTACTGGTTTCCAGTACCTGAATAAATAATGGAACAGCATCTCGCATCAATATGAGCAGAATCTCAAGTACACACTGGGAGTTGTTAGTACAATGCATCTGATTTTATGAAGCCTGTTTATGATTAGAATAGAAGATCCTCTCGATCCCCATTCTTACGATGTCTTCCACACTAGAGAGGTGCTCTATAAAGTCTCACAGGAAAACTGTCATTAACTATGAAGTAACCAGGAAGTAACATGTTGACAGATTAGGATGTATGCAGTGGCAGAACTGACATTAAACATCTGATTGTTAATTAGCTGTGTATATGACACACCTGTGCAGGAAGGGAAAACAGTGTTTTTCTTTTAAAATTGTGAAAAATGTGTCACTTATTTTACATTATGCTGATGTTTTTTATGTTGCTCAGATTCTAAATGACATTTTAGAGGCTCCTAATTGGTCGCAGTTAGATGCCAGAGGATTATTGGTATTAATTACCCAGTTTATTTGAAGCTGTTTTTTCATTTGCCTCAGTGTATTGACATAGTATCTACAATAACAGGTTTATAAAAAGCATTGTGCTTTTAATGATTATTTCAATAGGCCTTTTTCCACAGACTTGTCATAGCAGGAAAAGCACGGGTATTACTTATTACATGTACAACGGCTCTGTTCTAATCAAGAGTCCCGCTAAGCCATGACAGCATGCACAATTTCAAGATCCTGACACAGAAGAAGCTCACAGTAATTCAGCCATATTTAATGTTATTGTTCACACCTGACGTGTCAAAATGTCAACTGTGTAAAAAGCCTTTTGGATTACTGTATTTTGTAGCCAAACACATCAATACAGACCTGGTACACCAAGCTAAAAAAAAAAAATTGGTTAACATTCTCTGAACACACTAACAAGGAATGGCTTCAAAGCTGGTTGCAGTATTCACAACAGTATGTTTAATTAAAGGTCTGAAACATCAAACCACTAGTATGTAGCTTTAAAAACACCTTGTGCTAAATCCTATTCATCCACCTCTCCTCGCTTTGCTTTCTTCTCTCCCTCCTGCCCCCTTCCCGGTGAAATGCGCTGGCTATTGATTCTCCCGCAGGGGATGATTAGCCCTAACCTGTGTCAGAGTGCCGAGTCAGGGCCTTGATAATGCCTTCACTCAATGCACAATAACAACTCAGGTGCCCCAGGAGCAAGTCCTAGCTGCACGGTGCGTGCTAGCATGCTAATTTGCAGAGACTTGTGATAAATGCATGCTGTCAATCCCGCTGAACAAAGCCGGCCTCTCAGCGGTGCGGCAGCAAGGCCCATCAGATAAGCTACATCAAACAAATAGGTGGGAGTGGGATTGTTTATGCAGCGCTGTGACATGTGTAGATATATGTACACACTCATATCGAGCAAACCCAGCTGCAAACGATGCAACGCAGACGTCACATTGCTACTTTCACAATCCTTAACGGCCAGAGCACAGCCCACATACCTCTGACACCTCATTAGTCTTCATGTACCCCCATGAGAGTCCTGCAGAGACCTCGAGTTTCAGCTTGAGGCCAGAATACCCCCAATTCAGTGAATCCTGAACCTGAGCCAGAGCCTAAAACCAACGTTCTAATGTCAGAATACCCTCCCTTCCATTTCCTCCTTTTGACCTTCTTACTAACACCATTTTAGTATACACAAAATCTAAGGAGGGTAGAGTTGTCACAATCTAAAGAGGCATTCAGTGTAACAATGCAATAAAGACGATGTCTACTCTGCTGCTGTATTGGACTATCCATTATGATGAAGTGACTAGTCAAACTGTACATACAAAGACATAAACAGTCATATGGTCATGTAGCTCTCACCAAATAATACTTAGCCAGCCATCGCACATGATGTTTGATCCTCTCCTCGTTGATAAAAGACACTCTTAAACAGCCGTAATGCTTAACAATAGAAAAAACGCTTCATAAATCAAAACTGACTGACCACTTTGCCTTGATGTGAAAGGAGCAGTGACAAAAGGCAAGTTGACAAATGATTGGCAAATCTTCACCACCCATAAATCTAATGATCCAACAATCAGTCAATGTGTCAAGAGAGTGGAGTGCAAGGCCACTGCTGACTAAGAACAAGTCTACGAAATATTTGTTCAGAATAGCCTTTAATGTATTATTTTGAGATGTTTTGCTGCCATACCAAAACAATGTGAAGTAAATGTAATATATATGAAAAGATTTAAACAATGTGCCTTTTCAGAAAATACATTTGCTCTGCAAGTCCTATTATGTATATGAAGAATCCCTACATAATTAACTTAAGGAATATATCCAAAGTAGGAACATTTGACCTTTGTTTTATTGTAGCGGAGCTGCACTAATCTCACCCATTTCTGATTGTTTAAGCGATCAGTAGCATCAATTAACAATTTTTTTATTCAATGCGATACCGTTCTAAAGCTGAAATTAAAGCTCTGATCTCTGCTAAGGCCAAATGCCCTACCTCACAAATTTCACAAAGTCAAATCCACTCCAAAATTGAATGGGTTCTCCTTTGGCCCATGCTTCACTCTTATACCAAGTGTCATGGAAATCGTGGCGGTAGTTTTTCCGTAATCCCGCTGCCCGACAGAAAAACAAACCGAACTGAAAACATGGCCTTGGTAAAAGTAATAACAACAAGCTGGTTGTGTATTTTGGAATTGGGTTTACACTCTTTTCAAACTCATTCATTACATCCATATACACATTTATATTGAAACTTTAAATGTAAACACACAATATGCAGAAAGGCCCAGGCAGTGGCATGAATATAGGTTTAAAAAGGTTGAGTTATCCCCGCATTTCTTATGCACCTGCTGCCTCACTCATTCGGAACAGTCTCCTTCAATGGGCGACAAATTAGAGCGAGAAAAATGAATACATGAATACAGATTCACACAGGGCCCAAGGGGTCACTGACTGGTTTAAAAAGTGTGAAAATGATTTGAATAAAAAGGTCAGGTCTATGGAGTTAGAGATCTTGAACACCTATGGGAGGTGCTCTCAAACACCATCATCAAAATATCTTTCAGAGGAATCGTAGAGACTATAAGCCTTACCAGATGCTTCATGACGTTGGTTTTTCCTTTTATACCCAATTGTATGAGATCATTTAAATGAGTCTCAGCCATGAGGTGAACACTGCAACCCCCCAGCAAAACACAGGGTTTCCTTATTTATTGAATTTGGACATAATGTTAAACATGCAGTGCATTGAAATTGCGGAGTAATGGGCAAATGCAGGGTGTGGGTTTCAACACAAAGACAAACTGTACAAAGAGGTTCTGTTGGCAGCGCCGCTGAGCCCGCAAAAGGAAAAGAGGGAGGGAAGCTTTTGAGAGGGAATTTAGGATTCTCTTGCTCTTACAAATCAACAACAATACCCACGCAAACACACTAATGTCCGAGGGGGCTTTATTTGCTTGAGCTGAATGTTGCGTGTGCGCACACAGACTCGCAGGCAAAAACACAGCTATTTTCGAACCTCTTTTCCAACCCACATAAACACACCCAATCAGTGATCCTCTCTTGGAATGCATCTGAAATGAGACAAAGAGGAAGAGGGGGTGGAGGAGGGGAATAAAGCAGATTTACAAGGCCTTTTCCAGCACCAGTCAGCATCTTCATTCTCCAGCCTCATTGATGCTCTACAGCAGTGACACACACGTTCTCTGTCACACGCACTTTGATGTCTTTTTTAAGATGTAAAGAGACAATGTGTAGTCTTGGCTCCTGTTGGAAAGGACTGTTCCCAGCCTCTATATGAAGCAGCGAGGACATAGTGTTGAGAGAGGCATATGGAGGAGAACGGTGCAGAGATATCATAATTCCACCCAAACCCTTTTTTTTCTAAATGCTTAGTCATTATTCAAATGTGCGCGCTGAGGGAGAATGCATAATGTGGGCACAGACTGGTGGGAACATCTCTGGCAACAATAGCATCTCCACTGATCCTTGACAAACTAGTTTTGTCGATTATATCTCCATGTTGACCTTTACCACTCCACTCGCAGCTAAAAACAAAAAGAAAGCATTCATTTCGAATTTACTGCAGTGCAGATCTTCCCTCAGCTGCAACAAACAGATGTTAATGAAGAACTTCTCTAACGTGTTTCATTAATTCTGAACGTTCCCTTCAGAAAGTGACTCGAGGAGCTGGGCCTTTTTCTCTACAGAACAAGTAATTTGCTGCTCATTTATCTTACAGATACAAACCACTGATAAATAAGAAATGCTCTTTTTTCTTCCCCATCTCTGAGGCCAGAGTGTGGGCTTCTCTCTGATCTCTGCCGCTCTCAGAGAAACGGGGATCAGATTGTTTGAGACTTTTTATGTGTCTGAGCTTCACTTCAGTTCCCATTGTTGGGATTACCCGTCCCTTTTGAAATGAAAGATTGAATTGCTTTCTTTGAAATTAGTTTGCATTGAACTTTCTTTAAAAGGTTCCAGACATGTTTTAGTAGACATTCATGAATAATTTATCAATGTTTGTTTATAGTAGGGGTGCCGTTATGCAATATTTATGTACAGTAGGATAGTCTTGGTGTCAAATAAAGGTATTGCAGACAAATCTATTTTGTGTTTCCAACTGAAGAAATGGGAAATAAGGCATGGAAGATATTTTCTTAGGGAATTGTCAACAGAAAAGACAAATGAAAGACAAAGTTATCCCTAGATAAAGCAAGTTACAACAGTGCTCTGGTGAATAAAAAAGCTCTTTAAGACCTCACGTCTGTCATGTTGAATCAGCACTGAGTGTGCCTCAAGAGAAAAGAAGCAATAACTGTCCTGACAGCACGCATGTTTGTGACTGCCTAGATCTTGCAAGATACTGTAACGCTTGTTAGAAGACACAATACTTAAGTGTAAGTGGGTGGGCAATGGTGGATTCACGTTGTTTTAGAGCTCAATTCAACCAGCATCTCATGGAGATTTAATCTTGTTATGGCGGCCGAGGTTGGCTTTCAAGAACTATTCTTAGATATGATAATCACTGCAGGCTCACACTGAAAGTTGATATGAAAAGGGAAAAAAAGATTTAAATCCTCTTGAGAAATGGTCCAAGCTCAGGCATCTTTCTCAGAGGGTTCCATCAGGAAAAAAGAGATGTTATAATGAAATAAAATGTACTGTACGCTGCCTACGGAAAAACTTCTCAATATCTGGGTGAGGTCTAAGATATCAAGTCTTCGAATGATGGATATGTGCTCAGAATGTAAAGGTTCACCTCACATTCAAACCAAAATGCTTGCCTCTAATATGGCCGAAGATAACAAGAATAAGAGTTGTTGGTGTCAACAATGGCAATGCCAACATGCTGATGTTTGGCAGGTAGAATTTGTACCATATTATCCAACCTATTATCCACAACTACCTTGGCTGCGTCCAAGAATTTCTGCCAGAACTGACGAACAAACCACACATTTTTTCTTGATTATTTACTCAACTATTTCTGTCACCAACCAAGTGTAGTTGTATATCTCAACCTCTTGATGAACTCTTTTACCTTCTGATGTGGTCCGACGACCCATACAAACAACCTATTTTTTCTAGCATAACTTTCTGCTTTTATTTATGTCTTTTAAAGGTGGGGTAGGTAATTTTGGAGAAACCAGCTCGAGTGCTCTAGAATTTGAAATTGAAAATACACAGCCGGAAAAAATCTGCTACTTCCTTACAGAGCCCCTCCTCCAACACACACGAACGCGCACATGACCAATGAGGGCAAAGAGGTCAGTTTGTGCACAGATGGAAGGCTGACAGGCAGGTAGGCCATCCAGTTATTTTAGCCGGGCCGGCTAAAATGATTGGTCTTGCTTTTTATAGTACTACGGCTTCCACAGATTACATTTTTTTATGGATTTTTGGTCAAAGCACTTAAAATATTCATTGCTATCGGGATGTTAAGGGCATTCCATGGAATATAACAAAAAGTGTATCTCGAGCCGTTTTCTCAAACTTACCTACCCCACCTTTAATGTGTCGGTTGATTATGTACTGTATGTGTATATTTATTTTTATACATATTGTTATATATGTTTGTCTTTTTATTCCTCGGGATTGTGGGAAACACAATTTTGTTCTCTGTCTGTACACACAAACCGAAAGATGGACAATAAAGTTGACTTTGACTAGTCATTATTTTAGCGTGCTTGCATGCTGATTAGCCTACTCGTGAGTTATTTGGTCATCAGCAAAAGTTATAGAAAAATTTAAATCATCAAAGTGATCGACCAACTGACCGGCATTGCCCATAGACCCACAACTCTAGCGGGGCAAGAAGACAGTATTGCATTTTATTACATCACTTTTATCATACTGATTGCTCATTGTGGATCAGATTCAATTTGTATTCAAATAAAGGACTTCTTTCTATATTTTGGCTGCAAAGTACTTGGACTTGAAACTCTGACAAGTTCACCATTATTGCATCCTGAGTAAATATAGCTCAGATCCTCTCCCACTGGCTCTCTCAGTGTCTCTGCTCCCCTCTCTCCAACTGATTTGCCCTGTAGTTGTTGCAGGCCTGCGTGAGTGAATAGACCCTCGCCTCGTCAATAAAGCAATCATTAGAGGCAGATTGAGTTTGTGCTTTTGTACTGACAGCGCATTGGATGGGGTGAATGGAGGAGGAGGAGGAGGAGAGCAAGGTTGAGAGGGACGCTGATGGTGAGATTCGATATTTTGATGCGTGTAGGCTGAATCTGTCTCAGCCAATTTAAATGATGGGAAACACTCAAATTATTATTTTTTTTGTCCCACAGAGAATCTGAAGTGTCTTATTTTAAAGCATACTCATTTGTGATCATACTGTAGATGTGTACATTACTCTTCTGTCTAGTTCCTTCTTTTACTCAAACACAAAAGTCTCTCCAAAGCAAGTTATAATTAGAACAAAACAGGGTCAAACAATGATCAGATTTTGCAGCACAAACATTTTCACTATCCTCTTCAACCCCGCCCATCCTTCATTCTGTCTCTGCCTGAGCTAAGAGTCCCCGGGGCAGGGTCAGTGCCGGGCAGTGATTTCACTGTGTTTGAAATGCAATCAGTCCCAATTCTCTGTGCTCTCTCTCCAGCTCTCTAACAGAGAGCTGGCATCACCCCATCGAATGAAGCCCATCGTTAAAGGATATCCAGGCAGACAGAGAGAGAGAAAATGAGGGGAGTTGAGAGAAGTTTAGCAAGGTTACTAAACCATCGTGTTTCTCTGGGTGCTGTCCTGCTTCATCTACCTACAGAACCACCATGCTCCTAACAAATGTGTAGGAAGACCCAATAAACATTGCCTCAGTAGAGAATTGAAAGCTGTGAGTTAATTGCTACTCTTCTCAGAAACAGTCTTAGAATATAAAACAAAAATTCAAATGTATCTGTTAAGTTGTTCTGTTACTATACTGAAAAACGTTCTTGTTCAATCAATCAATCAATCAATCAATCAATCAATCAATCAATCAATGTTTATTTATATAGCCCAATATCACAAATGTTACATTTGTCTAAGTGGACTTTTCAGTTTGTACAGAATATGAATACGACACCCTCTGTCCTTGGACCCTCACATCGGACAAGAACATCTTCCAAAGAAACCCCACAGTTTAAAGGGGAACATGGGAGAAACCTTGAGGAGAGCAACAGAGGAGGGATGCAGATGGCATGCCGTGTGTGCTGTAAATTGAAAAGATAATACATTTTCAACATAGGTAGTCCAAATGCTTGAAAATGCATGTGTCTATAATAAGTAGATGTTGCAATTAGTTACTCATTTACAATGAAATAGGGCCGCAGCTAAGGTTTAAATAAATACTTAGGTCAATCATTCAATTATTCCCCACCCCAACTGTTTTCAACTAACCTTTTAAATCAATGATTACATCTGTCAAGGATTTCACTCATGGAAACAGCCTTGGTGGAGGCTGTCAGAGTTCTCTTTTTTGTTGGTACAAAACAAGTCCATTTCATAAATGCTATTGATTCATATACTGGAATCTGCAGACACAAACTCCCCCCACATTACCCCCACATTCCCAGCCTGACCTGACCATGACTGCAGCGTCCTCAT
The DNA here is from genome assembly GCF_000735185.1 of Notothenia coriiceps. Taxonomy (NCBI): domain Eukaryota; kingdom Metazoa; phylum Chordata; class Actinopteri; order Perciformes; family Nototheniidae; genus Notothenia; species Notothenia coriiceps. Next base: position 10,634 of record NW_011349990.1, read on the forward strand.
TGGTAGCTTCTATATGACCCTGCTACGGCTAACATTGATGAAACACTAATACAAACATATTTGAATTGCATTGGTATATAAAACAAATCCTTAGTCATACATCTTGGCTTTACAGGTCAATACGGGATGAAGTGGAAACAGCACTGCATATGGGTAATAATCATCTGTGGCTTTATCACTGAGAGCGACATCTTTCCTGTTTTTTGATTTGTTGTAAATATAAAAAATATTGATTACAACGGCTTAAAGCTCCTCGAGGCTTTGGGGATGAAAGTTTAATGATGCAGTGTAGTAAAACAAATATCCCACATCACATTGTAAACCAACCGGCAAACATGCGCAGGACCATGAAAATGTTAGCAGAGTAGAGCATGTAGCTTTTGTTCTACTGTCTGTCTAAACACTGATATTTTAAGAAGGTCACATAGAAAATACAAAAGACTCATAACATTGGGTGAAGCAGACTTAAGAGGAAATCTGTAATGGCTGCGATGTATTATTCATAGACAGACATCATAAAAAAGTTGTTCTTGGAAATGTTTCATATAGAGGAAAGCTGTATTTCTTACAAATGATCTACCCTTTTATTGTGCATCTGCCATGTTAAATCACAAGGAATGAATGCTTATAACTGTGACTGGTAAATCCTGTTTGACTTTTATGATGTCCCTGAGGTAGACCTCCTATCTCATCCCTGGTCTCCCTTTTTCTGCTTCTTTAATGCCAAGAAAAGCATAACTCAGTGTAGAAATATTGTAAAAGTATGTATCTCTTCCACTATGATCAAACACGCCTCAGTCAATGATATGTGTCCAATATCCGTGTTTGGTCATTTCGCCCCAAATGTTTATTTTTCATGTGAATCCAATTTTCACTCTTGTGTACAGCTATCTTGTGCACATGAGTGATGTGTCCCGTCCAACTCAATAACATACAGTATGTCTTTAAGGATGTAATGGGCTTTAGGGAGAACACATTCCACAGACCCTGAGACATACGTTTGACATGTTTGTTCAGTAGCTTTATGATTCAACGCTATCAGTTCTACAGTGTGAGCATGGAAAGGCATATCTATTCGTTTAGAAAAGTGCCCTTCTTGCCTATAGGCACGCTGCTTTATCTCATATTGGCATGATTGCAGGGAACCCTGAGATGAATGTACACCTTCAATGTCATGGATCACGCAGAGCACGAAGGGGACAAAGGGGAGTAGACACCCTTTTCCAATTGTACACCGTCATATTTTTCATTCCAATAACAACAATCCCTTGTGCCATTACATGCATAGCAGCTACACCAAAACCAATTCAGAATGATGTACAATCCTGTGTAATATACTCATGGTCGAAGGCATCAGGCTATGTTGATACAGATCTACAAGACCATGTGGCGAGCAAGGCCATTTACTTACAACCTAATCTGAAAATGCTGGCTGAAAGTGCGCATTTGTCAACGGTTTTATCAAGTAGGCACATTCCCTCGCCAATATTTCATTGAGATATGACCGTGACACCAACAGCAGGCAGAGTTAATACCTAGTGGCACCCAAGAAACCCCCCCTCCCACTTCTCAGTAATCACATATACTGCCCTACACTTTGACTTAAAGCTTGTTCAAACAAAACTCAATCATTTCTCAAGTCACTACGGGTCTCGACAACAGGCTAATTAGATGGCTGACCCTGCTGATTGGAAAAAGCTCACTCAGCATTTTATAAACCAAATTCTATCAGCAAGTACAAAGCTTAACTCAGAGCTATCAGCTTTCAGTAATTTACAGACGGGTTATGAATTAAAGGGAATGAAGTGGTATGGTGTTGTTCACCGTGAGCCCCCCAGAACAGCTTCAATGCTCCTTGCCATATATTATCAGTCTCAGAAATGGAGAACGTTCTTCCGCGGTCTTTCTCTAATCTCTGACCAAGTGTTTTAGTTACCTATCATTACCCATAAGTTAGTCATTGTTTTTCTAACCGTAATTTTTCCCAAACCTTAATGAAACCATATTTTAGACATTATAGAAAGGGTTGGCATTGGACATCAAACGACATTTGCGATGAACATTTGATTTGATTAGATTTATTTCGAATGTGTATGTGTTAATGTGTTAATGAAATGTAACATGATAATTATTATACCATACAAAATTAAGCAGTGTCAAATTGATATACAAAAATATTACTGATTCTAAATTATATATAAACAAATTATCTACTACTTTTCAGATCTAAACATCCGAAAAGGGGTGCGAAGAAGTTTACACTTATTTTATCCCACCCCTTCTCCCAAAAACTAAATTATATATATATATTTATTTATTTTCTTAAAGAAACACATTTGTTATTGAAAAATCAAAAACATAAAACAACAAATAAACAGATAGATAAACAAACAAATAAACAAACAAATAAACATAAATCGTTATTTCTTGTGTGGTTTCATCCACACAGACAGTTAAAGGGCCATTAAGTGATTTAAAACTGTACTTTTTAAGTGTAAAATTGGTATGAAAATATTGATTTGGTTGAGTGCTCCTACAGTATAGTGGTGAGAGGACATCAGGAATTAAGTTACCATTTAAAAATAGAAAAAACATCCCCTATATGAACACATAAATGACAGTAATAGATATGCAATTGCAGCTACTATCCAAACAAAGCCATACAACTGCAAACATCCTGTTATTTATCGATGTACCTCACATTCCAGGTAGAAAAGATACCTGTACACAAAGAAAAGTCTGCTTTGCTCCAGTCAGTTTTTCAACCGACATCTCATTAGCTCCCATCCCAGCTTTATCTACTAGTGTAGATGACCTTGCAACAATCCAATTTCTCCACACAAAACTGAAGCTTCCGGACCCTGCTGCTAAGAGTTTTACTGCAGACTCAGTATTGCTTGGAATTTGCTTGTCTGCTGTGTCCTTTCATGGTACTATGAGCATCAGAAAATATACAGTCCGCTGCACCTCTGACTACCACAACAACTCTGGCTTTCAAGGTGGTTTTTTCTTTTCCCCTCAGCTTTTTCACTAAATCTACCGCTGCCCAGCCCAGATGGAGTTTACAATTGGATATGCAAAACCAGAAAAAGCATCTTTGTTCCAACATTTCTGTCAACAAAAAAGTGAACTGCCATTCCTTGTTTCAAAGACATGCAAATGAAAGCAATTTTTTTTAAACAACTTGTTCTACAGATGTAAGTTCAATTCAAGTTTGGGCGCTCTTGTATATCCAAGGAGACGTTTTTAAAGATCTCAAAAAGGTCAATCCCAAAACTGTTTGGACTGAGATAAACCTGACGTGAAGGGGGAAAGACATTTTTTCCCCGCCCAAATGTCAGACATCTGTTCCTTTCAGTGTCGCTGCAAGGCTTTATGTCGCTTCCCCCATGTGGAAAAACACCGGAGTCCGACACATCACAACTGATGGCACCATTGCACTTACAATTGTTGTCATAAACAATCATTCTCTGGCCTCACTCCATGGCCATTATGTCCCTTTATTTAGCAGGAATGCCCTTCACAGTTGAGTTTCACTGAAAACAAATTACCATCTAATTATTTGTTCAATATTTATAATGTAAGTTGTTTTAATCTTGATCCATTGCAGTACAATGAGCCATATCGCTGGTGCAGAATCTCCTAGTCCAACTCCCCTGACATCACAACTGCCCCACTAACCCTCCGTCAGAAACCAGGGAATACATATAAGACTCTAGGTGTAATTAGTATAATTTAGTCTCCCTACATACCCTACTACATTCTTCTTTCCCATTTTCTCCGGTCATGCACTGACCCTAAGTATCCTGAGAGACAAGCTTGGCACATCCTGCTGTTTCTCTACACCTGCTGATCTAATTTGTTTCCCTTTCCAAGGCCAGCTTTCTTAACCTCAACAGGTTTTTCTCACTCCATCAAGTTTGCTGCATGCAGAGCTTTAAGCCTCCATGCACTTTATTGCATCTGTCCTGCTGCAATATGCCCTTTTCCGACTGCGCCAACAAGTTCTTCTCCACACTTCAATGAGCCTTAAGATTGGGTCGGCTTGTATTTCAGAGTTACCACATGCCGTACCACCTTCTAAACCTTTTCTTTTACTGTGGTATTACAAGATTTGTCTCCTATTTTTTAGCAAAACCTATTTTCCCCCAAGATATTTACTCGGCCTGACATTTATTTGAGCCAAAACAATGTCATGAAATCATTTAATTTCTTCAGTAAGCTCCAGATCCAACATCCGTCAGTAGTCCAATTTTCTGTCACTTAGTTTGGTTGGAAGCAAGCTTTCCCCACCTACACTACCTTCAAATCAGTTTGATGGCCTAATGATCACTTCTAGAATTATAGAGGAAGCACAAGGGGATATTATGCACCCTGCTAAACACATCCTCTGACAACATTTTCCACGATGTTAGGAACTTGAGCCTCCCACAAATGTTATTTGGAGTCCTACTGAATACATTTGCAGGGTCTAAAAAACATTAGTTTTGCTGCTGTGTGCATACAGAGTTAAATAAATGGGTGTACACAAAGCAACACCTGATATATTTTTGTGTGTTTTTGTGCTGATGAAAACATGTTACACCTTTTGAAAGCCATTGCTGCAGTACCCTGAAAATAGTCTTTTATATATTCAAGTATGCCAAAAGATTCATATAAGATTGCTCTGGAAAAAGTTATTTGAATTCTTAGTGTTTATACTATGTCTTCCTGTGGGAATAAACATCTTGGTACAACATATTTATCATATTTATTTAGTGTTTGCAATTTTCTATATGTAAGTGGTGGTTTTGGGGTCTTCAATTCAAATGATTAATGTTCCGTGTGCATTATTTTTCTTGTGTCATATGTTTGGTTAATATACTCCTATGTACTATTTGCATTAACTTTGAGAAAATCTAACCCAGACTATATCATAAGGAAAGTAGGTGTTCAACTACTTCTGTGTGTGGGTTGTGTGAATTTGGGTTCAACAAATTAAGACGTGTTTTTCAAGATTAGGTTTAACCAATCACACAAAAAAAGAAAATAAGTTATAATACACTTTAAAAATACAGTAGCTCCAAACACATACAGCCTGGGTCCACAAAGCCTTAAATAAAGGATACATTCTGTCACGATCTGTCTGTGTTGTGTTTTGTCTTGTTTAGATCTGTCTTTGGTTTCCTGTCTGTGTGTGTTCCCTCCTACCTGTTCCCTCCTACTTGTTTACTTGATTGTGTTCACCTGTTGCCCCTGTGTTTTCTCCTCCCTCCTCACCTGTCTCAGGTTTCGTTGATTAGTCTTGTGTGTATTTAAGTTCTGTTTTTGTTGTCTGTCATTGTTGGTTTGCCGTTTGTCTGTGACTGTGTTCACCGGGGAGTGTTCTGGTTTTTGACGGTAGCCTTGAAATAAAGGATTTTTCTGTTAAATCTGTGTTTGGGTCCTGCTTGCTTCACTCACCGTAACAGAACGAACCAACCAAGATGGACCCAGCAGATGATCCATTTGAGGTGGAACTACATACATTTACCTATTCTTTGGCTTTCTGCTATGGTAGGTGGAGGGGAGCGTCCAGTGTTGAGCAGAAAGAGGCTGCTCAGGCAGAGACGCACCAGATAGCAAAAGACAAACCATATCTTGTGAAGTCCTTACCTGGCTGGATGATGGATATCCTCCCGACATGTGTTTCCCGGCCTGCTAGCCCCAGGCATGTTAGCCCCCTGCCTCCCAATTCCCAACCTGACACCATACGTCTCGGGCGTGTTCCGTCTGGAGTCAACCTCTGCTTCTTCCCCAGTTCCTGGGAGCAGGAACTGGGGAAGAAGCAGAGGTTGACTCCAGACGGAACACGCCCGAGACGTATGGTGTCAGGTTGGGAATTGGGAGGCAGGGGGCTAACATGCCTGGNGGGTTGAAACAGAGGGGATTATGGGATGCTACAATGATCTGTTTGGTATTTGGAGCCAAACACTTAGGAGACATGTTTTGTATACCTGAAACTAGGGCTGCTCAATCATATTTTAATCGCAATTACGATTTTGGCTTGCAACGATTACGAAAACAAGGTAATTGAAATAAAACGATTATATTTGTATTACTTTTTAACTTTTTTTAAATTGGTTTTTCAGTTGAATTATACTTAAAGTTCAGGGTAATCAACTGTTAAAAACATACTGTTCACATTTTCTCAGTAAATGGATAATCGTTAATAATCGTGATATCAATTATTGACCCAAATAATCGAGATTATGATTTTTGCCATAATCGAGCAGACCTACTGTACCTGAGACCTATACTATATTGATGTAAATCAGTATAATAGGGGACATTTAAGTACAATGTGTTCCATAGTCTATTAAATCGGTCATTGAATCTAGAATAACTTATATTTTTTATGAGAAAAGAAGTGGCAATATGTTGAGTCAATTCAATTTGAGCACGGTGCGAATGAACTTTTTCATCATGATGGTAGTAAAGTGCATGTTATTCCTCTCACTTATTTTAGAAAAGACCAGCAGCTTCAGTAGGAACAAGAGGAACTATCTCACTCAAGTGAAAATAAGGAACAGAAAGACGATTTTATGGATGAATATGAGACTTAATGACTTAATAACCGTTTAAGTCAAATTAAGTTTTATTGTGCCGTGAAACTAATTCGAGACTGCAGCTGAAAATATTCAATACTGGTGTGTTTCTCAAGCCAGCAAGAGTCCCTCAGAGGAATTGTATCCCTACATCATCTCTGGACACAGTCTGCAAAACTGGTTACTATAACAAGGGTATTTCTATCCCTGTATAGGCAGTCTTTAGCTCGGTCTTCCAGATGGCGCAGTTGGCAGACGACACATTTGACAGCAGAAGCAAAGCATTTTCCTCTGAAACGCTATCAAAATGTTACTTATCAAAAGCACAGAGAGCCTTCAAGTTTATTTACAGTTTGGCACCGTACTCTGTGGACTTTTTTTGTAGTTATTTGAACATCAATGGAGGTCAGCCAGCAAAAGTGAAATGTCGAAGGAAATTGTAAATTTCTAGTCAAAATAATGTATGTGTTTATGCAGCAAATCAGGAAAAATGTGATCTGCATGTCATTGCATTTTTGCAATAATAGATTTCTATTGATTCTATGTGACTGGGAGCAACAACCATATTAACAATATTGATTCAAGCAAAATACATATCTCAGGGAGCTACTGTAACTAGGACATGCAGAAGGCTTACTCTACAAGCAACACAATAATACAAGGTCAACTCAAACGAAATCAGAAGAAAGAGAAACATTTCATTTCTTCCTGCTTCACATAACTGTTTCTGAATACTTACGAGGCCTGACGCACAGAGGACATTTAAGAGTCTTTCTGTGTGACATGTGCTGTAACTCTATTGTGTATACTGTATTTTACATTAGTTATAAGATAAGGTAGAAGATAAATATGTTTTTCCTCTGTCCAACTCAAGTGTGTTCAGCAAAAGGGGAAATTAATAAGATACAGTAGAAACATTAAACATTAATTTCCTTCAGGGCATCTGCTACATTCCATTATTCATCTAAGAGCATGCTATATGTAAATTAACAAATTCTGTTCGTCTGCGACATGAAACACGAACACTTGTATCCCTCTCTGCTGTGCATATCCCTTGAATGAAGGATTTGAAATGAGACATTATGCATATTCATAAGCTCCTTTTTCACCGCCTGTAGGTACTGTAAAGGTTGTTTTAATTCTTCGTTTTCACTTATGTGTGTTTCTTCTTGTTTGCATGGCTGTAAATATACTTTTTATGAACATAAAAACATATTTCCCTATTTGAATGTGATGAAACACTTCGCTTGGCCTTTCTTCACCCAGTAAGAACGCATGCAATGTCCCCAAATTCACATACTGTAGGGAGCGCAAAATGTTTTGTATCTATCTATACCAGACACAAAATGTTCTGACAGAATACATCTGAAAAAAGTGAACTTCTTATTTACTCTAAATGGGACCATAATTCAGATTTTCTCCTAGACTTCTATACAATCTGGCTTATTTTTGCAACCATTGACATCCCCTAAGATGGCCGATTGTTACATTAATAAAAGTATTCTCAAGGCATTATATTTATTTTTTAAGTAGAGCAGGTTTCTTTGCTGCACCTGTAGGTAAGGTAGCAAGCTAGTAATCACCCGTCCACCTTGCAGATCGCTGCCATGATATATTTTGGATGGTTCAATCCCTCCAGTATTATAGGGCTGGATGCTGCAATCCCCCCGGCTCATATGAATCTAAAGCCATGGCCCTGTGAGGCTCATCCAGCGAAAAATACATTCAGTATCTTGTAAAAGTGCGACTGGAAATTTGATCTCAAGCTTAGATTCCAGGCGAGCAGTGACCCCACGCAGAATACAGCACACGTCATTTCAGGGCGGGAAAAAAAACAGCTTTCCCTGTGGCTGTTCATAACGCTCCCTTAATGTAAAGCCGCCTGTGACTTTACCAGATGCAACATTCGCCAGCGCGTACAGAGACCCACTTAAGTGGCTCATTGCACACAGTAACATCGGGCACACTTCCCCCGCCATGCACTCTGTCAGGGTACCTGGCAGCGCATCCACTCACACCATTTACATTTCAAAGTCAGACACATTTTCACAAACTCACACACAAACACACACATCGTTGCCATCTGGTATTTGTGGTTCCTCTCACACCCACCCATTGGTTTCCAGACCGTAGGAGTGAAGTCTACACGGTGTTTTCAGTGGAATATGGCGATTAATGCTTGTGTTGATGCATGCTGGAGTACAGCAGTGGGGGTGAATGTTTCTGCATGTATTCCTCTTAAATTAAGGTTGTGTTTCTCTGAGTCAGAACCCGTGGCTACATGTGCGTGTGTAAGCATCTGCTAATACAGTTTACAGTTTATACGTATCCAGCTGTGCGAGCCACCAGCTCTTTCCAATGCGTTCCAAATATGCATGTGGGTGTTGTGCATGTGTGTCTATATATATATATGTGTTTGCTGGCTTACGGTAGAAACTGTGGCATTGAGGATGCCTTATCTGTCGTGTTCAGAGAGGTAGCTCTCACAGGAGATAGAGCTCTCAGCCGGAAGCATGGGTGCTGCTGAAAAGACTTCTGTCACACACCTACAGCTCTGGCTCAGACAGCAAAAGAATGAACTGAAGGGAGACGTGGTGGAAATATTGAAAAAAACAAATTTCACCGTCATAGGTGGGAGGGTGCGCGATTAAGCAGTGTTTGTGTGTCGATGTGTGTGTGAAAACCTTTGGAATAACTGAGTCTAATGTAAAACGTTTCCAATCCAAATGAAGCAATACACATTAATGTCTGTTTACACGAGGAATCATGCTTGAATTCATATTGTCTCAATGTTATTCATTTCATTTATGAATGCACGTCCATCACTGTGCCCTCCAGAGGAAGTATGTGCATAATTTACCCTGCAACATGAGAACCTGCGTGTGAATATCTGCTTTGTTTGCCAACGCACCTCTGGGGTGTCCATAAGGCTGAATGCGTGTCGGGGTTAATGTGCTCAACCCTGGGCGGAGGAAGAGCTCTCACTCTCTATTAAACTGTCCTTCATGTGGGAGAAGATGAGCCTCATTATATCAGCGTCCCCAGCTAATGATCACTAATCCCTCCCTACTGAGGAAAAAGTGTGTGTGAGAGAGAGAGCGGAAGTTTGGATGAGAAAGCTCAGCTCTGGAATCTAAAGAAAGATGGATAAGTTAGATGAGGTGAAAGAAGAGGAGAAAGAGCTTGACTAGAGGCAGGCATTATTATAGTTTGCCTGTTCTTGACCTCTCCCTCTTTCCTTGCACTTCCTCCCCTTGCTGTTTTCAATTGCAGTCACACACACACCTTCCAACCCCGTCCCTTCTCTTCCGCTCCGTCATGCAGAGATCAGTGCGAGGGAAACGGACTGTGAATGCATTAGTGTCATCATCATCATCAGGGGACACGAGGCTTCATCTTTCATAATCCCGCGACAGCTAGGGCAGTTCTCCACAGGGCGGGCTATTACTCTCCATTACCCACCATGCACACATTCAGGCACACACGCACATTGGGACGGGTAATGAGAGGGTGCATCAGTGGGCGTCCTCGCCCTCCAAAATCTGATACATAATTTTTTTCCATCACTGTCTGGTTAAAAATGTATAAATCAATTTTCCTCACAAAATACTGCAATATCGACCAGAAGCTTTTTTTTAGCTTACCAGGCTCCTGGCCCAACTGATCCAGAATGAAATGAAATTTATTTTCCCTGTAATACCCGCACTACATGGTAACTGTTATCAGATGAAAAAATCTCCAGTCGCACACACCCAATCATGAAGATGAGGGAAAGATGGGAGAGAAAGGTATGAAGGGGGAGATAAGGGCGTGAGGATGACAGAGTAAAGACTTTTCAGCAACCGGTATGATCAATATTTCTCTATTCTTCATTCTATTAGAGCGGTTCAGAAACAATTTTCTGTTAGCCCTCACTCAGGCTGGACTAAAATCTTCTTTATCTCCCTTTACTCTCCTACTCTGGCTTCATGTTCCTTCTCCCATAGAGGTGACAGTTGTTTTAGTATCACTTACAGTTCTAATGACTAGCAGTGTGAGTCTGTAAGAGTGTGTCAACAGCGAAACCTGCCATTTGTGTGTCTTACTGAAAATACTATGTTTTCAACATTACTTGAAGCAATATCCAGTTTGATGGCATCAGAGAAAGGTCAAAGTCAATTTTCACATATTTAAAGTCAAGTCTTTTTGCTCCATGACTTCGTCCTAAAGTGGCAAGGACACGAGTCAAGTCCCAATTGCTTCAAATCAAGTGCAAAGTCCTTACAATGTCTGAAGTTGTCCATGGCCAGTCCAAGAAAAGTTGGTAGGCTTTTGCTTCAATTCTCTAATCTTTAAGGTCGAGTCTCATGTCATTTTTAATGAAAGTCCAATTATTTCAGGTCTACTTCTTAGTCCTTCAGGGGCAAGCATAAACCAAGTCCCAAGTTATCAGATCAAGCCCAAAGCCCTTGCCATGCGTTGTCTTAATTGTCTACAGCCAGTCCAAGACAAGTCACTTGACTATTGCTTCAAGTCATGAATCTTTAAGGTCATGTCTGAAGTCATTTTAATGAGAGTCCAAGTCAAGTCTCAATTCTTTCAGGTCAATTCTTAAGTCCTTTAGGATTCCATGCCAAGTCCCAAGTCTTTTAGGGAATATGACAATTTATGAGGTCTTCTGTAAACACTACAGGTCAATTCTAAAGTCCTGCAGGAAAAGTGTTTCAGGTCAAAGTCAAGTCTCAAGTGTTTCAGATCTAGTTTTAAGTCAACTTGTACATCCACATGTAGGCAAAGTCTTTAGTCCTTTAGGGCACATGCTAGTCACAATACTTTAGGGTCAAGTCTTAGGTATTTTTGTTCAATTAAAATGTTGAAGGCTATTTATTTGGAACTTGTGTCTTAAGTTCACATCAATCAGATAGATCATTGTATGACCTTAGACTCAGACCAAAGGCTCAAGTCTGTAGCTCTGCTTTGCGTTATTCCTACTACTTAAAATCCTTAACTGACAGAAGTCACACAGCAGACAGCTCTTTAAGTTGCTGACAACCAGAACTACAGAGAGATAAACATTTTAGGTGATCTGTAATCAAAGTATCCATTTCATATTTTCTCAGAGGGCTTCATGTCAGCTCTTTTTGACACGCATAAGAGACAATTCCTTAATTTAGCTTGCATGACGAGTGACTGCTGGCATTGCGGCTGAGGGAGCTTCATGTACTTTCCCATGTGTTCGGCTGACTGCTGATTTATCTTCCATCAGTTGTCATGGCCCCGAGGAGGCCAACCTTCTCTTGCAGCCATGACACTCAAATAACACAATAACTCAAACAGTCCGAAGGGAAGATTACATGGTGCATCATGGCATGACAGGAAAAGACTATGAAAGGCAGAACTTGTTAACTTATGACTCAGTAGACACGCCAATGTATAAGCTTTATACTTTTAGAGATCAGCTTACTCTCTTACTGAGGGTGTTTAAACCGCTTTTTGTTGAGACTGTTAGATTTTGACTTTCACCCTGTCCAGTCATATAAAGCACTATTAAACTGGTTGTGGTGATTCAAGTGAGATAAAGGGTTTTTTGGAGGGCCAGAGTAGAATTATTAATCAAACTTGCTAGTGGCAAGGCTTTAGGAATGGAAAAGTCAGTCGGTCAGTCTAACACTTGGGACGGACTGAGATATTTAAAGGATTTTGTGGTTTGCCGTGGCATTTTGTAAAGATATTCATGGTTCCCAGAGGGTGAAGCCTACTGACTTTGGTGATCCCTTGACTTTTCATCCAGTGCCACAAGCAGGTCAACTGTTTAACTTATCCAGTAAAATATTTCCAAAAGATAATTTGGCACCAAACTAATGGTATTCCTATTAGCCTCTTCTCTACTTAATGTTCAGTGTTGGTAAGCAAATGTAATGTAGGAATGCTAACAAGTTAAACTAAGATGGTGAACATTGCATTTCTTAGCATTGAGCACAAACCATTGCTTTGCTAAGAACACTGTAGACTCTTCCTTAGACATATATTTGATTGTTCAATAAACAAAATTACACACTTTTGAACATACCCACTGGGAGATAAAATCAGTTATTCAAACGAAAATCATGGAAACGTTTATGATTTTCTTTTAATTAAAACGATTTCAAAAAAGTTATTCTCGAGTGATATCAACTTTAGATTGCCAGATATTGCCACTGTAAATTCATAAGAACAGCTCTCAAATGAAACTTATTCAAATCAGCAACAACATCTAATCTCTTGGGGGATAAACCACTTCTTTCAGCAGCATCATTTCAAAAGGGAAAATAAGTTATAATACTGCACACAAACCGCTTGGGCTCAACAGTGACTTATTCAAGGGCATGTCAGTTCTTGACTCATCAAAAAATCACAGCCATTTTCTGAAACGACACAGGCCCTGATTAGCACTTGAGTGCTTTGGTTGGTCGTGCTCATTTCCAGGAAAAAGGACATCTCAGGAATCACACGTACTCTCAGTCCAATAAAGCCCACACCCTGATAACGATCACGAGTCATAAAAACAGAAATGAAAAGAGGGTTCAGATGAGACAATTTTACCATTCACTTTCTATGACGCTGCGGGGCATCAGTCACTGATTGTGAGGAGTCGGAGGTTTAGTGAAAGCAACAATGCAGCACATTGCTTTGAATACCATTTGTGTGAAAGAGAAGGACAAGGAGGTCAAAGAGAGAGACAAAATGGGAGATCAATTACTCATTAGAAGCCATGCCTTTTTCTTTTACTCGTGTGCCATTAAGCAAATTCAAAAGCAATGAAGCCGACTGAATTGATCCTCTCAGAGAGGCTAGAGGGGTAGAGATAAAGTGAACATATATTGATACAGAAGAAGTTTATGTGTGAAACAGAGATGCGAAAGTCGGTGTATGAGTGACATGGCGTTTGCAAGGAAGATTTGCACAGTATTGATCTGTTGACCTGATGATTGCTTTGATTCCCTGTCTCTCTATTCAGCCAGATTTCATGATTTAATTAGGAGCTTTGAAGCGATAGTATAGTTGTCGTTTCCGATCAGAGAGTTCTTCTCCTATATGATTCCTCCTTTTTTCACAAAGCATTCGGCCGGCCCAGCCACGCTCCATTCAATTGAGTTCAACAGCCGTTTTCAAAACAACCAAGCCATCATTAAGAGTATTTCTGAGTCAGATGCTATAGGTGGATTGACTCTTTTGATCTCATCAAATGAAAGCAAACCTGGAAGTGCGCGGTACTTTTTGTCAGAAGCAGTATTTCAGAAGACTTTTTAGATTACTAGTTTTAAATTTCTTCATTTCACCCCCTGCCAAGGGAGAAAGTTTCAATATACTCAGCGTGAAAGTCTGGCACCTTTTAACGACTTTCATCATTCACCAGGGGTGCGTCTCGGTGGGTTATTCTCACTCAAATGTCCTAATCCTCCACGGATGAAATGACCTGTGGAGGAAATGTCTAGTGGTCTGGGACTCAGAAGTGGATGGATAGATGGATGGATGTGCACAAGGATGCGTAAAAGAGGGTTCCCTGAAAATTGGATTTCTTGGACAAGGGAGGCTAAAAACAACAGCAATATAGAAAGAGTCTGAGAACGGAGAGGGAGGGTTATTGCTGGAGGCCCTGTCAGAGAAAGCGCTGAATCGTGGAGTGGCTCTTTTTCCCCTGCCTGAATTCCACACCCCATTACTCCCCCATAGCTACACCTGGCCTTAGCCACAAAGGTAGAGGGGTGGCTTCGGGTGGTAGAAGCGGAGGAGATTGACACATACACACACACAACGCACCTTCCTCTCGAGACAAGCTATAACAGCGAGGCTGGAGCGCCGAGATGAGGTCCCGTTCCGCCAGATGTCGGACGCAGACGGAGCTACTCAAGTGAGCCAGAGGGGGGAAGAGGTATGGAGCGAGGAAGAGAAGGAGGGAAGGATTGGAATGGGATACAGAACTCACGATAAACACATCCATCCTCATTATTGTAATAACCCGCCCGCCACGCACCAGTGCGGCATCTCTATCGCTCAGCGTCGGTTGCCCTCTTCCTCACACACACACACACACACACACACACACACACACACACACACACACACACACACACACACACACACACACACACACACACACACACACACACACAATACATTTCCAATAGACACTATCAGGGCACAACAACTCCTGAATTCCAGTTTTATACACAGCCCATCCTATCTAATCTCGGACCTGCGGAACAAAATCACTTTTCGGTGCAATATTGTAAGTCAGGAGAGGTTCCACACCAATACTTCCGTTAGATTACTAATTAATGTTTTTCTGTGGCTTCCACATTGTAAGCTCATCACCTATTCCTGCTCTGTCCATGGTCCATGAGAAAAAAGCCGAGGGAAGCACTGGAAGGATTAAGGTCACTAAAACACACACACATATACACACAAATACATCTTCCTGCAAATTCAATATCCTCCTTGCTGCTCTCTAGCAGTGATTAAGAAGGTGGACTGTAGTCAACCCCAAAACCTCTCATAGTGTGGGGCAATGTTCTCAGAATGGACAATATTTGTTATGTAAAATGGAAATCAAATGAAATTGCATTTCTGCTTAGAAAGCATAAATATCCTTGGTGTTTATTGGATGTGTGATCTTTGATATAAATATAATACATATTTATGTCAAGTACATTTAACTCAATAAGTGTGTATATTGTGGTCTACAGTAGTTTGCTGAGTTCCTTTTTGCTCCAAGGTCTTTATAAATTTTCATTTTATATGGCAAAAAATGTACAGATTTCTATAATGTGGAAAAACATAGTTCACTGCCACTGCCTTCCCATTAGAATAACATCCCCTTTGTACGACAGTTAAATACACACTGCTAGTTCACACTACACTACACTACACACTGTTGGTTCAACTGGTTAGGTTAAGGCATGGGGGATGAGATGGTTTAGGTTGAGTATATAGATATGTTAAGCCAATTAGAGATAGAGAAGGGCTGGTCATGTGATTGTTGCAATTCTGCATAATATTCGGCAGTGTGCTTCTGTTTGTTGCAGGGTCAGTTTGTACTTTTGGAGAAATGGCCATTTGTTTTCAGGTTAATGGACTGTCTCACCATTGAGCTTTTGGAATAATGGCCCATCAGAACAATACGATGTAACCATGGTTCAGCTGTCCATGACTCAGTGTTGAAATAGAAAAAATAAAAAGAGAAGTCTAGTTGAATCGCTGAAGACCTTAGAAAGCTTGGTCTCTTGAAACTCTGCTTTCCCTGACTGTTTTGGTTCTGCTTCTGTTGGTTCATCAGCGACAGAGATATGGAGAGGTGAGGGGGTGAGAATAATCAATTTCTCCTCCTTGCACATCTCAATCACCTGTGTTATTAATAACTAGATTGATATGAGCGTGTAAGTGGCCTCGGGGAAGACCTGGCCTATCGACTTAGCAACTAACGGAGCGAGAAGAACAAAGATGGGAGAGAGGATGATGAAACTTGAGATTGGAAAGCAAGGTTAAGAAAGAAATGAGGTACATTGAATTAAGTAAACAAATCCATGCTTCGAATTATTAAAAACTATAAGCCAACTTGGTGAATCACCAAATAAGGTTCCACACTTAGTACAGGTTAGAAAAGTAATAAGGAAAAGGTAAGAATTTAAGACAATGACATGGTCCAGAAGGAGATTAAACCTTGGCAAACCAAGCTGACCGTCAGCCCTCGAGGAAAATGAAGTCCAATTATATAGAAGTCTATAAACAAAAGACTATTCTTCTGAGGTTGCTTTATTACCATGATAAACCTTGTACACACGTGTTCATGGTCTCAATCGCTAGTTTAAAGTATGCTTCAATAGAGAGGGATGTTAATTTAGTCAATTCTGTTCCCATTTAAAGTTTATATATAGACTAAAACATTAGACTAAATAAAGCAGGGTATGCTTAAGGCCATGGCTAACTTGGGATTGACAGTGACTACTGCAGTGTTGTCTGATTTGGGTTGTTGATCGTGCTTTTGCCTAATTTCTCTATGTACGGTTAGGTCCGTCCTCCCATGAAACTTCTGTTTCCATAAACAAAATGGCAACAGCCAAATTGCTAAACTCGAAGCTAAAGCAACATGGCTGTGACCAGCATTTCAGCACTCACTCCTCAATATTTTTGGGATTGTAACTTCTTCATTGCAAGTAATAAGATGACCATTGGCTGCAGTCCAAGTGGTGTGTTTAAGTGTCTACTGAAGCTCAGCGTAAGTTCAACCAGGAAGACCGTCTATTCACTATTCCTACGTAACTACTCTCTCTCCTCTCAATAAGTACACTATCCAGCTTAACCAATCACTTCGCTCTATTCCAAAGAGCCTATCATAGCGCTCTGCCAAACCTTTTAAATCTGCTCTCCCCCCTCTGACAGTTGTCATTTCAGGTGACTACGCAACCCTCCTCCCTGTCCCTCTGAATCCAGGGTCAAGCTAAACCACTCCTCTTCAGACCGACCCCAACCATCTATTCACCACCATCAGTGTCTAGTCTAGACCCCAGGGGGGTTTCATCGGATCGGTTCTCCCCTCCCGAATGATACTTCCTGCACAACGGGGCCTAATCGCTAATCACCATTACATTCATTTGTGTATCTATGCAATAATGTATTGTAATGTATTCTTATATCAAAACCGTCTCTCCTGATTGAAATCGCGTACCAATCGACATGTATCAATGAAAATTGGACATTGGGAATTTCTGTGCTAGTTCTTACATTTCAGCATGGTGTGTTTATAAACGGTAAAACAAAGATAGCAAAGAGTAATGGAAAAAAGTTTTGGGCAGCATCTGATTGAAAGAAGGCTAAAGAGAGCAAAAGTGGCAGCACTCCCTTGTGCAGACGTCCAGAGTGTTGGTGATTTCACTGTTGGGGGCAACTGTCAGTCTGCCAGCTGGTGTAGATACAATCTAACCCCACTCCATCTGGCAGCTTTAGTAATTGTTCATTTACAAAGGTGTGTCTGTGTGTCTGTGCATGCGTGCGTGAGTTTGCTGGCCCTCCATGTGCAGAGCAGTGGGGGGTGTCTGCCCTCTGCCCTATGCCTTCAACTGGTGCCAGGTGTTGGAAATCACCTGCTGCTTTGTGCACAGATTGCAAGAAAATGCTGACACACATGCTGACACACAAACTCATCGCTCATAAAGGCCCAAATGTACACATACCCACAGATGCATCATGGTAATATTTGTTTGTAGAAAACCAAACAAGGATGTCCACTGACACAGAGCTGAAGCTACTTTTGTACAAAGTTTAAAGGTCCCATTTCATGGCCATTTCCACTGATCATAATTCCATTGTTCCATCTACTAGAATAGATTTATAATGTGCAATTTTCCAAAATCACTTTGATTTCTCATACAGAATCTCTATAAACTACGTGTATTCACTGAATTTCACTCTCTGCCTTTAACGGCTCGTTGTAGCTCCAATAGTTCCAGCCCCCACCCTCCCTGTGAGCACAGTGTGCTCTGATTGGTCGGAACGTTGTGAATCGCGCTGAGCTCCGTGGAGGTGTGGTTTCCTTGTTTAGCGATACACAGCGAAACACGGCCAAACTCACCCTGAGTACACACAAAGTCACAGCCAAAGTAAAAACAATATACGGAGGAGATTCAGGGAAGAGTTCCTGGGGGAGAGACAGGGAAGGGTGTCAGGGAAGGGTTCAGGGAAGGGTCGCTCAGGGAAGAGATCAGGGAAGAGTTCTGGGGGGAGAGAGGGAGGAGATCACGGTAGGAGATCAGGAAGGAGACAGGGAAAGATCAGGAAGGAGAAATCAGGGAAGAGATCAGGAAGGAGATAGGGGGTCTCCAGGGACGTTGGAAAACTGGTCTTTGCTCGGTAAAACGAGAAAACGGTTGGTTTTTAATCTAACAGACCTCGGCGTTTTGTATAAAGTACGAACTTCGATTATTTCAAAAATTAATAACAATATATTCTGTTTGATGTACAAAAAACGTAAATAATCCGATAAATAATGCAATATATTTTGACAATTGGAGATTATTACTTTGTTTCTTAGGATATTCCTCTTAAGTTTTATTATGGTCTCGGATGAAATTTTATTCAATTTGGTTGGTACCGCGACCCCTCAGAGACGTATAACCCCTCCTTTGTTTATTATTATTTTACCCGGATGAAACTTTATTTATTTTGTATGGACTGTGGGATTTTCTATTGCCACCCATCCAATCTTACCTCTTTGGTCGAGGCTCACGCGATCTAAACTTTTATGTTGGCCTTTTTTAGGACGGAGAAGGAAAGTCTGAAAGAATGTCTCAGGGAGGAGGTTGTTGTGCTTGCGCGTGTACTGGGTTACTCCCGTGCTATATTCAAACACGTGTCTGCCTTCCGACTGTCCGTCCATCTGGTAGGTCAATAAAAAACGGGCCCGGCCGGAGTCTCACTAACCAGCATGAAAAATGTTCGCGCTGCCGAAGGTCTCTAATTAAACAAATACATATAAAGTTTCGTAAATTATATAAGTACGATACCTTCTGCAATTCTCGTAAGGTACCTTATATTTTTTTTTTCACCAAAAGACTTTATCTTAATGTATGGGGTAACTTAATAACTGACTTCTAGCAGTCGACAGAAGGAGAGCACAACAAGGAGCTATGCATTTCCGACGTCGGAGAGAGATGTATAGTTAGTGTATGGCATTTGGTCGTAGCAAACGACACTTTCGATATATTGATACAGGTGCGTATAATTTAGGACACAAGGAGGGCCATAAAATAAAAGAAACTAAATAGGTATCAAGCGAGTAGCTCGGCCCCCAGTCCAATAGTGGGCGTCCTTTTCGCGACCGCCCCTGGCATTCGTCCTACACTGGCGGTATTTAAAATCACTGGATTAATTTTGGGCCTCAAAAAATAAACACTACAGTGTCATAGTGGAGTTTTATGTTCTATGCTTTGTAAAAGGTTGGCACGTTGTGTAAAATTTATCAGGATGTTTATGGAAATAACAGAAGGAATAAAAAATAGATTCGACGTTCCTCGGTCTCGTCCTCCCGATTTCCCGGCGTACGCCGAGCTCCCCGGCGGCCAACGGCTGGGGACGAGATCAGGGAAGAGTTCTGGCGGAGAGACCAGGAGGGTTCAGGGAAGAGGATCAGGGGAAGAGATAGGGAAGAGTTCTGGGGAGAGATCAGGGAGATCACGGGAGGAGATAGGGATGAGGATCTGGGAAGAGTTCTTGGGAGAGATCTGGGAAGAGCTAGAGGAGAGCTCGGGGGAGAGCAAAGGAAGTTCATGGATGGCGATTACAGAGACCACAACCTCAAAGGCGACCCCAGGACGGTTGAGGTACAGCGGACAGGTCCAACCCCCAGGGTGGCTGACGGAGAAGCGCGGCCCCCAGGACGGTTGAGGTACAGGACACGGCAACCCCCAGGTAGGCTGGACGAGAAGACGGCCCCCAGGACGGTTGAGATACAGGACAGGAACCCCAGGGACGGCCGAATGAGAGACGGCCCCAGGACGGTTGAGATACATTGACACGACAACCTCCAGGGGCGGCTGATGAGAAGATTGGCCTCCAGGACGGTTGGGGCACCAGGACAGGGGGAATCCCCAGGGGGCTGATGAGTAGACGGCCCCCAGACGTTGGGACCAGGACACGGCAACCCCAGGGGCGGCTGGACGAGAAGGACGGCCCCCAGGACGGTTGGGATACAGGGACACGGCAACCTACCAGGGCTGCTGATGAGAAGACGGCCCCCGGTACGGCGGGCTCTGGGGAGGTACCAGAAGGAACTGGGGGCCCCCAAGGCGTGGCTCTGGGGTGGACCTGGAGACGGAACGGGTGGCCGGCAGCGCGGGCTCTAGGGAAGGCCCGGGAGGCGACACGAGGTTGACCGACCAGCGGGTTCCGGAGGAGTCGACTGGGGGGAGGTGGGTGGGGAACCCACAGGGAGTCAAAACCTCGTTAGGTGCCTGAAGGAGTGTGCGGTGTGTGAGTTCACCAGTCCGTCGTAGACGCACTAGAGAGGTGAGGGGACGACGTCCGACTATTGTCTGTCAACCCTAGCGTGCTTTAAGAAGACGTCTGGGTAAGAGTGTCGCAAATAGTTTGTAAAAAGCAATGAGTTATAGTNTTGGCTCCAAATACCAAACAGATCATTGTAGCATCCCATAATCCCCTCTGTTTCAACCCTGTTTCAAAAGTGCTGATTCTCTGTCTTTACTTTAGATGAAAATAAGGAGCCACTCCCCACGCCCCTCTGAGAGATATTTGGTTAAAAATAACACAATGGTGCTCTAAGAGGAGATTCAGGTGATAAGGGGGGGGTTGGTGATTGGCTAATGGTTACACAAGCTAAAAAAATCGTTATGACATCATAAAGTGTTTGCAAAGTGTTTGTGTTGCACTGTTGGTGGAGCCTGTGACCTAAGATTTTCATCATCATAACTACACTGTAGCTATGTACGTATGACTAATAAAAGCCTAGAACCTTGAACCTTGATAAAGTGGCCAAAATCTGATCAGCTCATTTTCAGACAGGTTTTTTTTAGAAATGGATCAGGATAAAAAGTGAGTGAATCTTTGTTCCTGAAACTTTCAGAGTGTCTTTACACAGAGGGGACACATGTTGATGTATAAAAGACCTTTAATTTAAAAACAAACAGGCACAGAGGCAGTGAAATGTTCTCTGTTACGTCCCCAGCTCGCTTAGGGTAAAAGGGAAGCAACACGAAACCAGGTGTTCTTGGTAAGAGGTTGATTTTAATAATAAACTCAAAATAAAGATGATATAACTTTGGTTATATCATCTTTATTTTGAGTTTATTATTAAAATCAACCTCTTACCAAGAACACCTGGTTTCGTGTTGCTTCCCTTTTACCCTAAGCGAGCTGGGGACNGCATCCCTCGCCATAAAAGACGGTGTCGCTATAACTCCTATGAAAATGTTCAAAAAGTCCTCACACTTCACATATGTGCTAATAGTCCAGCCGTGAAGAAATCTACGGGACAGTTTTGAGATTTCTTCAAATGCCGTTGCCATGGCAACACAATGCTCGCCATGAAACACGGTTTTCTCATAACTTCAGTGAAAATGCTCCAAACGGCCCAAAACTTCACAGGTTTGGTAACGATGCAGCCATCAACATATCTAAGCGTATTATGGGGTGTCATCAAATACCGTTGCCATGGCGAAAGATCATTCACCATCAAGTTGTTCAATAGTTTGCAGTTCAAATATTCTGCTGCTTTTCCAAGCCTTTTTTTCTTTCTTTTCTTCTCTTATCACACATTCAAGTATGTGTTCATGTATCTGTTCAATATAAATTCTTCACTTTCTTCTTACACATTACATTTCAGCATAGCAGTTTAGCGTCAGCTTTTCAGCATAAAGCATTCCCACTAGCAATTTCATCAGGAATTGCATTCTCTAGTTAAAATAAATAATATATATATATTATATAATAATAAAACCTAATTTTTAAGGAATGGAATATTCAACATTTTTTATATAACAATTCTCTGAAAATTCAAAAAACACAAATGCTAACGCCATTTGGCCATTTACTTATAAAATATAGTTGACAATATTCAAATATTAATTAAAATGTGAAAATGGAAAAGCATTGTGCAAAATGCATCTCACTCTGTTTTTCTGAATAAATATAGAGTGTACTTTCTTTTTTAGGTTCTGACAACCTGTCAGTCATTCTAGTCATCGACAGGAAGTAGCATTGTTTATCTGCCGCAGGCTAAATGGAAGCTGCTAGACAACCTGCTAGACAAATTATATGGGGTTGTGTTTTTTAACTAAAGGGAGAGTACACACAAGGTCAAAGGTGAACACTTTCTGGACATCCTGTTTTGATGAACAGAGACTAGCCTTGTTAGCTTTGGTCTCTGGGGCCAGATTGATGCTAACTTCATGGCTGTAGAATATTCCTTTAGCTAGCAGTTGGAAAGCAATGCTGGAGAACTTTACCTGGGTGTTGAGATGCTGGGAAAGCGCTGGGCAGAGCAGCGTTCCTTCAACAAAAAACAAAAACAATCCCAGCTCTTCATTAATGTTACGATGAAAAACTTTATTTGACAACATATCATCCACCCTAGCCTTTTATTATTTATTCAAGCTTCCAAATCTTTTTTTGACATTGTTTTTTTTACTATGAGTCCCAACTGGAAGATGCCTGCTGTGTCACTTTGTATGAATGACTTTCAGAGCTCAATCTGATCTGCACATGGAGTACAGCATTAACCAGTGCAACATCCAATGTCTGCCTGGTTTATCTGCTCAAACAAATTGGCATTTCAGTCTTTGTTATGTTTCTGTCTAAAATACATGGCAAAAAACAAGCTTCTCCTCCTATTTCTACAGTGACGACACCAATGTTACCACACCTGTCATAAACACACACCACATTTATCCACAGGAACCCATTTTTTGAACAAGCACTACGTTAGGCTAAACTCGAAATTGTATTTCAAAGAATAATCACTTTGTTGCTCCTGTACTGCTTTATTATGTGAGAGTGATAAAGGAAGCTCAGACAGAGATGGGACCACCATAACAACGTCAACAGCGTTCTTGACTGGCAGAAAATCAAGGTCTGATTTGGCCATAGCCTGTGTCATCACGCAGGATCAGGTGACCTCTAACCTCCACTAACCTGGAGCAATGAGACAATGCCCAAAATAAAATGTACATCCTCAGTTTGCAATGTCAGAAACATACCAACAGCTACCACGCCCTTAACCAGGGTACAGTCAAGAATAATCTTTTTCTCAGGAACAGAATTGTTCAACCCCATCCTCGACTGTAAACACAACACCAGTATCTTACATCACTTTCCACCAGTGACAAAAAAACTTCTCAAATGAAAGAAGCATACAATGCCAAATCATCCATTTCACAAGATGTAAGCACCTGAGCCAAACAGCAGTCTCTGACAGGGGCAGCAGTGTGCAGCAAGCTCACCCTCCCTTGGTTTTGGCCCTTAGCACAGGACACTCTTCCTTCAAAACAGCATCAGAGCCAAATCATTGAGGGCCCAGATCGCTCTCAGAAACTGCTGTTATTGCACAATCTCATCAGCTGACACGGCAGCATCAGCAGCAGTATTGACTTTCTGTTCTGTTATGTATGTTGCAACACTGGAAGAACACTTTTGAACAGCTACAAAATCCTCAGGTCACACAGATTGTCAAACGAAGTGACGTTAAGAGTAGTTATTAACTCTTCGCGTCGGGATCCCTGAAGAGCCTGTCGGGTGTTCTTCTCCCCATAATGACCGCCTCGCACATTATCCCATATATAATGACCGCCTCGCTGCACATTATCCCTTACTTAACCATTGCCTAAAATTAGTAGACAGATCCCTAGCTATCTCCACGTATGATGGGCCATTATTTTCTCTATCTGGAACTGAAACGCTGGTTAGAGCCCTCTAGCACAAGTTCTTATAGTTTTAGCACAGCAGATCTTATTTATCGATATCAAGAGCTATTCTAAAGACTCAAAGGGGGAAAAGCTTTCTGCGCTCTTCCATCATCAGGCCAAGCTCTACAGTTCAAACAGCGGGAAAAATGTGCTTTCCTATTTTCTATTCTGTGGTCACTAATATTCATTGTGTTTCATGTCCAAATTGCACCACATGGGTCCCCAGAAAAACAGCCAGCAAGTTTGACTGGACAAACTGTTCTATAGAGAATAGCATACATAATCTCTTTTGCAAATAAACCTTTATCAAAGCGTTAGCATTTATTACATTTCTGTGATCGCTGTATTTTTTAGAACATTAATCAAATTATAGTTTTAAAAGTGGTGGGGACTAAACTGGCCGTTTCAAAAAATAACTGTAGTGTAGTAAAAAAGTACAATATTTTGGACGAACCCTTATTTTTGATGACCCAGCTCTTAGGCCATGACAATAACCGTAAAGGACACAAGGGATGCTGGTATATTAAAGTATTTGTTATACTATTGATAGGTAATAGATTAAGAGTTGTGAATCAGCTTAGAAACAGGAAATGCTCAAACGTTTGTGTGAGTTTATCAAATTTAGAAGTGATTCTATGTCAGCCTTGCCACAAAAAATCAGACTGATAGTGTATTCAACAAACTTAAACTAGCTTTATTAAATGTCAGGTCTTTGGCAGGAAAACCATATTTAATCAATGATTTTATCACTAAGCACAATTTTATGTTTTTAACGGAAACATGGATTGAACAAAATAACAGAGCAGCTGCTCTTATCGAATCAACACCTCCCAACTTTAGTTTTATGAGTCAGGAAAGAATGCATAAGAAAGGAGGTGGAGTTGCTATTTTGTTCAATGATTCCCTTCATGCAGGAAGACATCTTATGGGAACTTTGCTTCTTTTGAATATGTGGCCCTTCAGCTGAAATGCTCCTCTCGAGCTCTGTTCCTTAATATCTATAGACCACCCAAATACTGTGCAAGCTTTTTTGATGACTTTACTGAACTGCTGTCTAGTGTGTATTGACTTTGACCGTCTAGTCCACTGGTTCTCAACGGGGGCGATACCGCCCCCCAGGGGGCGTTCAGAGAACATCGGGGGGCGCTGGAAGCAATATTTTTGAAAGGGGGGCGTTGAGGTGTTCTTGGGGGGCGTTCACGCATAATGTCTTTTTGTCATGAAAAACGCTGGCCACAGCGTCTTTTCCTGTACAAAAAGCAGCTGTCAGCATCTTTTGTTGCTATAGGAAACCACAACTCTGCTTGCGATTGGTCAGCTGTCAGCAGTGTTATTACGGGTACGTTCGTAAATGCACGAACGGTCAGTCCGCTCGGACAACCCGTCTTTCCGCCAGAGCACCCAGCTGTGAGCGCTCAGAGCGCAGCGCTCTGGACTGTGGAACGGGGACGCTCGGAGCGCTCTGAGCGCATTTACGAACGTACCCTACAAAAAGCAGCCGGGAGCGGACTGGAAGTCGTTGTAATTTTGGGATCGCGACTGTTAATAATCTGTGTCACTTTGTTAAATTTTGATATGTTTTGATATGACAAATTCCACTAACAGATTCGAACTAAGTGGTCAGTTTATGAAATAAAAGTTTGTGAGTCTGTTCTCGTCTCCTAGGTTTGTCTGACGATGCCTTGTCGTCGGATAATAGTGTGTACAGGTCACGTCCTTAGAGTTGTCAAATCTCGATGTTGTGACTGTAATCCGAGATGTCTTGATTTGTCCAGCCTTCCCACAACGTAAAGCAGTTAACGCCCCCCCCTTCGCAATCACGACTAGGGACGCGACCCACCCAAAGAGGCGGTCAAAAGAAGTGACGCCAACGCTCTTGAATCAAAGTCCAGCGTCTACGGTGGCTCCGGGCAGTTTCAAGTTCGCTAACGCGGATGACCTGACGTCAACAAACCCTGACCGACTTAGGGACGAGTCTCTTCCTAATCCCAACCCTTTCGGTCTTCTTCGTAGGAGCGAAAGAAGGGTCTCTCCGGCCCATTGCCGACTCTAAAACTGGGTGTACCCAACGGGGTCGGTCTCCACGCCTTTTACCGGAACCTGGAGTACAAAGGAGACCTACATAGCTACTCTACGGAGCGACATAACGACTGCGAGGGTAAGGCGTGCATGGCCCGGGACTTGTCCCGACGTGGTGGGTCCACCTTGAGCTAGCAGGTTTTCTAGAGACTGCGCGGCTAGAAGTTCAGCCGAAGTGGTAGGAGTCGCACCAGACACATTTAGCTCCCTGCCGCGGAGTAGCCATTCCGGAGCGTCGTGGACGGGTTACTCAATTGCCTTGTAACAGTAATATCCACGGTCTTACAAGGTAGCTAAATATTTTGACAAGTAAAATTAACCGATTAAATCAAAATGTTAACTACAAAGAAAAAAATATTATGTAGCTGTATTCAAAAATATGATGGTCCCTTGTGTTTTATATACAATACGTATCTCAATCGTGATGTAAATAATGTACATAAATAATAATAAATAGTAATAAAATCATCGGAATCCGATCCTAGTGGAACGCAGTTGTCGTCCGTTTACCTCGTTGACGGAGCCCACGGATACGGAGACGGCCATATCTAGGTCGGACCTCCACCTCTGACACCCTACTGGCGGAACGAGACCTAGTACTTATTGAGGAAAAAGGAACCTCGAAGTCCGGTCACTGAAGTAAGTAAAATGGTTTCCGTTCAGACGCTCCCATGTACTACGAGCGTCCGCCGCTGACCTACTGTCGGACAAGGGCTTCTCCCGACGTAAGTGAGGACGCCTAGGGTGCCTACGACAGTTTGTCGAGGTTTTGCTCTCCTCAAAGAAAAAACGCTCCGGTCGCTTAGTCCACCATCCTTCTTCTGCCAGTTGCCCCCCGAAGAGTAGAAAAGGACTGTGTCGACAGCCTGTTTAGACAATAAGTCCCCCGCCAGCCCCGGGAAAAATAAAACAAATAACGGAAATGACGTTGTGTAACCTCTGAAGCCCTCTCCACCTGAAAATTCTAAACCGGGTGTTCCAAAACACCGCCACGGTTCTGGTGTCCACCTGAACTCCCTGTATGCCCTGCGTACCGGAGGAAGCGTCTCACACTCCGGTGGCGCATGGACGGGTTGGTACCTTTCCCCGTGGCAGTCATCCGTGTACGGCTCCTAACCAACCTAGCCCTAACTGACAGAGGACGATCTATCGTAGGGTCACGTAATTTGTACGGCAGAACGCGGGGACCACAGACGACTGGTCTATAAACCACCTTTTATTCTAAGGAGCGGTAGAGGACTGACAACCTCCATCGATATTCCGCTGTATGCGGGGGTAGTTGTCTTGTAACACGAGTCTTCACCAATCCAGATAGGTCTGACTTCCAAAAAATACCGTCAAAGGTGCGTCCCTAAAAAAATCGAAAAACATAGAGCCCCGGGGTAAAGGTAGCAATAGGAACACAAAACAATAATTTACTCACCTACCTAAAGCGTGGACACACCCTAGGTGCGAGGAGGGTCAAGGAGAAACTCCGTCCCACAACTCGAGGTAATGAAGAGAGGCTAAACACTTGCCTGGACGGGACGATTCAAAAACATATACCTGCGATAACGAGAACGACAGCACGACACACACAACACAGAAGGATCGCCTTCTCTCTGAACAAAGAAAAACTACACGAAAAAAAAGAAAGTACAAAGGATAACTCCCCGGATTCTTGCCCAAATGCGAAGGAAAGACGAGGAATAGGCAACCAAAAAGAAAACGGAGGAAATTGCCACTCCCAAGTAAGGCGCATAACCTTTATGTAAAAGCGTTCTCATTTGTGTAACCCTCAACACGTAACCATCCGTCTGACATTACTTCGGTATACGGATTGCATAAGTTATCTCCTGACAGACGTAAATAGAGATAAAGCGCGGCTTAAAACGACTACACTAACTAAAAAACAACAAATACCTAGCGATTATCATAACGACTCCCCGCCACGGCCCCCATTCACAGTTGCTGATACCGTCGTTTGCGATCCCGTCCCGATCGACAACTGTACTGTTCTGTAGCACGGCCCTCGCCCTGGCTTTCAGCAACATTAATACACTTGTTTTGTCTCGAGACACACGCTCGCTCGGACCGATTCGGTCGAGAAGCGTACAGCATCGCTGTATCTTTGCCGCA